>NC_092734.1:4353371-4588341 GCF_047496885.1 Scyliorhinus torazame | reverse complement strand
ACACCGAACCCCTGACCCCCCCCCCCGCATCGACACCGAACCCTGACCCCCCCCGCATCGACACCGAACCCCTTGACCCCCCCCCCGCATCGACACCGAACCCCTGACCCCCCCCCGCATCGACACCGAACCCCTGACCCCCCCCGCATCGACACCGAACCCCTGATCCCCCCCACATCGACACCGAACCCCTGACCCCCCGCATCGACACCGAACCCCTGACCCCCCCCGCATCGACACCGAACCCCTGACCCCCCCCCCGCATCGACACCGAGCCCCTGACCCCCCCCCGCATTGACACCGAACTCCTGACAAACCCACCCCCCGCATCGACACCGAGCCCCTGACCCCCCCCCCGCATCGACACCGAACCCCTGACCCCCCCCCCGCATCGACACCGAACTCCTGACACCCACCCCCCCCCCCGCATCGACACCGAACCCCTGACCCCCCCCCACCCCGCATCGACACCGAACCCCTGACCCCACCCCCGCATCGACACCGAACCCCTGACCCCCCCCCGCATCGACACCGAACCCCTGACACCCCCCCGCATTGACACCGAACCCCTGACACCCCCCCCGCATCGACACCGAACCCCTGACACCCCCCCGCATCGACACCGAACCCCTGAACCCCCCCCCCCGCATCGACACCGAACCCCTGACACCCCCCCCGCATCGACACCGAACCCCTGACCCCCCCGCATCGACACCGAACCCCTGACCCCCTCACATCGACACCGAACGCCTGACCCCCCCCCCCCGCATCGACACCGAACCCCTGACCCCCCCCCGCATCGACACCGAACCCCTGACCCCCCCACATCGACACCAAAACCCTGACCCCCCAACATCGACACCAAACCCCTGACCCCCCCCCGCATCGACACCGAACCCCTGACCCCCCCCGCATCGACACCGGACCACTGACCCCCCCCCCACCGTATCGACACCGAACCCCTGACCCCCCCCACATCGACACCGAACCCCTGACCCCCCCCGCATCGACACCGAACCCCTGACCCCCCCCCGCATCGACACCGAGCCCCTGACCCCCCCGCATCGACACCGAACCACTGCCCCCCCCACATCGACACCGAACCCCTGACCCCCCCCCACATCGACACCGAACGCCTGACCCCCTCCCGCATCGACACCGAACCCCTGACCCCCCCCGCATCGACACCGAACCCTGACCCCCCCCGCATCGACACCGAACCCCTGACCCCCCCCCGCATCGACACCGAACCCCTGACCCCCCCGCATCGACACCGAACCCCTGACCCCCCCCGCATCGACACCGAACCCCTGACCCCCCCCGCATCGACACCGAACCCCTGAACCCCCCCCCCACCGTATCGACACCGAACCCCTGACCCCCCCCCCGCATCGACACCGAACCCCTGACCCCCCCCCGCATCGACACCGAACCCCTGACCCCCCCCGCATCGACACCGAACCCCTGACCCCCCCGCATCGACACCGAACCCCTGACCCCCCCCCCCGCATCGACACCGAACCCCTGACCCCCCCCGCATCGACACCGAACCCCTGACCCCCCCCGCATCGACACCGAACCACTGCCCCCCCAATGGACACCGAGCCCCTGACCCCCCCCCCGCATCGACACCGAACCCCTGACCCCCCCCGCATCGATACCGAACCCCTGACCCCCCCCCGCATTGACACCGAACCCCTGACCCCCCCCCCCCCCCGCATCGACACCGAACCCCTGACCCCCCCCCCGCATCGACACCGGACCCCTGACCCACCCGCATCGACACCGAACCCCAGACCCCCCCCCCGCATCGACACCGAGCCCCTGACCCCCCCGCATCGACACCGAGCCCCTGACCCCCCCCCGCATCGACACCGGACCCCTGACCACCCCACATCGACACCGAACCCCTGCCCCCCCAATGGACACTGAACCGCTGACCCCCCCCGCATCGACACCGAACCCCTGACCCCCCCCACATCGACACCGAGGCCCTGACCCCCCCCCACATCCAAACCGAACACCTGACCCCCCCCACATCGACTCCGAGTCCCTGACCCCCCCCCCGCATCGACCATCGACACCGAGTCCCTGACCCCCCCCCCGCATCAACACCGAGCCCCTGACCCCCCCCCCGCATCGACCATCGACACCGAACCCCTGACCGCCCCCCGCATCGACACTGAGTCCCTGACCCCCCCCTCATCGACACCGAACCCCTGACCCACCCCCCCGCATCGACACCGAACCACTGACCCCCCCCAGAGATACCGAACCCCTGACCCACCCCCTCGCATCGTCACCGAACCCCTGACCCCCCCCCCATGGATACCGAACCCCTGACCCCCCCCTCGCATCGACACCGGACCCCTGACCTTCCCCCCCCCGCATAGACACAGAACCCCTGACCCCCCCCGCATCAACACCGAACCCTGACCCCCTCCCCCCATCGACACCGAACCCCTGACCCCCTCCCCCCATCGACACCGAACCCCTGACGGCCCCCCGCATCGACACCGAACCCCTGACTCCCCCCCCGCATCGACACCAAATCCCTGACCCCCTCCCCCATCGACACCGAACCCCTGACCCCCCCCCCGCATCGACACCGAATCCCTGACTCCCCCCCGCATCGACACCGAATCCCTGACCCCCCCGCATCGACACCGAACCCCTGACACCCCCCGCATCGACACCGAACCCCTGACCCCCCACATCGACACCGAACCCCTTGACCCCCCCCCGCATCAACACCGGACACCTGACCCCGCCCCATCGACACCGAGCCCCTGACCCCCCCCCCGCATCGACACCGAACCCCTGACCCCCCCCCCGCATCGACACCGAACCACTGACTCCCCCCCGCACCGACACCGAACCCCTGACCCCCCCCCCCGCATCGACACCGAGCCCCTGACCCCCCCCGCATCGACACCGAGCCCATGACCCACCCGCATCGACACCGAGCCCCTGACCCCCACCCCCCCGCATCAACACCGAAGACCCCCCCCCCGCATTAACACCGGACCCCTGACCTACCCCCCCCACATCGACACCGAACCCCTGACCCCCCCACATCGACACAGAACCCCTGACCCCCCCGCATCGACACCGAACCCCTGACCCACCCCGCATCGACACCGAACCCCTGACCCCCCCCGCATCGACACCAAACCCCTGACCACACCCCGCATCGACACCGAACCCCTGACCCCCCCGCATCGACACCGAACCCCTGACCCCCCCCGCATCGACACCGAACCCCTGACCCCCCCCACATCGACACCGAACCCCTGACCGCCCCCGCATCGACACCGGACCCCTGACCCCCCCCGCATCCAAACCGAACCCCTGACCCCCCCCCCGCATCGACACCGAACCCCTGACCCCCCCCGCATCGACACCCGAACCCCTGACCCCCCCCGCATCGACACCGAACACCTGACCCCCCCCCGCATCGACACCGAACCCCTGACCCCCCCCCGCATCGACACCGAACCCCTGACCCCTCCCACATCGATACCGAACCCCTGACCCCCCCCCGCATCGACACCGAACCCCTGACCCCCCCCGCATCGACACCGAACCCCTGACCCCCTCCGCATCGGACACCGAACCCCTGACCCCCCCCGCATCGACACCGAACCCCTGACCCCCTCCCCGCATCGACACCGAACCCCTGACCCCCCCCGCATCGACACCGAACCCCTGACCCCCTCCGCATCGACCACCGAACCCCTGACCCCCCCTGCATCGACACCGAACCCCTGACCCCCCCCGCATCGACACCGAACCCCTGACCCCCTCCCGCATCGACACCGAACCACTGCCCCCCAATGGACACCGAGCCCCTGACCCCCCCCCCCGCATCGACACCGAACCCCTGACCCCCCCCCGCATCGATACCGAACCCCCTGACCCCCCCCCGCATTGACACCGAACCCCTGACCCCCCCCCCCCGCATCGACACCGAACCCCTGACCCCCCCCCCCCCGCATCGACACCGGACCCCTGACCCACCCGCATCGACACCGAACCCCAGACCCCCCCCCCCGCATCGACACCGAACCCCTGACCCCCCTCCCGCATCGACACCGAACCACTGCACCCCCCCGCATCGACACCGAGCCCCTGACCCCCCCGCATCGACACCGAGCCCCTGACCCCCCCCCGCATCGACACCGGACCCCTGACCACCCCACATCGACACCGAACCCCTGCCCCCCCAATGGACACTGAACCGCTGACCCCCCCCGCATCGACACCGAACCCCTGACCCCCCCCCACATCGACACCGAGGCCCTGACCCCCCCCCACATCCAAACCGAACACCTGACCCCCCCCCACATCGACTCCGAGTCCCTGACCCCCCCCCGCATCGACCATCAACACCGAGCCCCTGACCCCCCCCCCGCATCGACCATCGACACCGAACCCCTGACCGCCCCCCGCATCGACACTGAGTCCCTGACCCCCCCCTCATCGACACCGAACCCCTGACCCACCCCCCGCATCGACACCAAACCACTGACCCCCCCAGAGATACCGAACCCCTGACCCCCCCCTCGCATCGTCACCGAACCCCTGACCCCCCCCCCCCCCATGGATACCGAACCCCTGACCCCCCCCTCGCATCGACACCGGACCCCTGAACTTCCCCCCCCCGCATAGACACAGAACCCCTGACCCCCCCCCGCATCAACACCGAACCCTGACCCCCTCCCCCATCGACACCGAACCCCTGACCCCCTCCCCCCATCGACACCGAACCCCTGACCCCCCCCCGCATCGACACCGAACCCCTGACTCCCCCCCGCATCGACACCAAATCCCTGACCCCCTCCCCCCATCGACACCGAACCCCTGACCCCCCCCCGCATCGACACCGAATCCCTGACTCCCCCCCCGCATCGACACCGAATCCCTGACCCCCCCGCATCGACACCGAACCCCTGACACCCCCCGCATCGACACCGAACCCCTGACCCCCCCACATCGACACCGAACCCCTGCCCCCCCAATGGACACTGAACCCCTGACCCCCCCCCACATCGACACCGAGTCCCTGACCCCCCCCCGCATCCAAACCGAACACCTGACCCCCCCCCACATCGACTCCGAGACCCTGACCCCCCCCACCCGCATCAACACCGAGCCCCTGACCCCCCCCCGCATCGACCATCGACACCGAACCCCTGACCCCCCCCCCCCGCATCGACACTGAGTCCCTGACCCCCCCCATAGATACCGAACCCCTGACCCCCCCTCGCATCGTCACCGAACCCCTGACCCCCCCCCATGGATACCGAACCCCTGACCCCCCCCTCGCATCGACACCGGACCCCTGACCTTCCCCCCCCGCATAGACACAGAACCCCTGACCCCCCCCGCATCGACACCGAACCCCTTACCCCCCCCCGCATCGACACCGAATCCCTGACCCCCCCCCGCATCGACACCGAACCCCTTACCCCCCCCCGCATCGACACCGAATCCCTGACCCCCTCCCCCCATCGACACCGAACCCCTGACCCCCCCGCACGCATCGACACCGAACCCCTTACCCCCCCCCGCCATCGACACCGAATCCCTGACCCCCTCCCCCCATCGACACCGAGCCCCTTACCCCCCCCGCATCGACACCGAGTCCCTGGCCCCCCCCCCATCGACACCGAACCACTGACCCCCCCCCCCCCCACATCAACTCCGAGTCCCTGACCCCCCCGCATCGACACTGAACCCCTGACCACCACCCCGCATCGACACCGAGCCCCTGAACCCCCCCACATCGACAGCGGACCCTTGACCCCCCCCGCATCATCACCGAGACCCTGACCCCCCCCCCCGCATCAACACCGAGTCCCTGACCCCCCCCCGCATCCAAACCGAACACCTGACCCCCCCCCCCCGCATCGACACCGAAACCCTGAACCCCCACCCCCCCCGCATCAACACCGAAGACCCCCCCCCACATCGACACCGAACCACTGACCCCCCCCCACATCGACACCGAACCCCTGACCCCCTCCCGCATCGACACCGAACCCTTGACCCCCCCCGCATCGACACCGAACCCCTGACCCCCCCCCGCATCGACACCGAACGCCTGACCCCCCCACATCGACACCGAACCCCTGACCCCCCCGCATCGACACCGAACCCCTGACCCCCCCCCGCATCGACACCGAACGCCTGACCCCCCCACATCGACACCGAACCCCCTGACCCCCCCCCACATCAACACCGAACCCCTGACCCCCCCCCGCATCCAAACCGAACACCTGACCCCCCCCCGCATCGACACCGAGCCCCTGACCCCCCCCGCATCGACACCGAGCCCCTGACCCCCCCCCGCATCGACACCGAACCCCTGACCCCCCCACATCGACACCGAACCCCTGACCCCCCCACATCGACACCGAACCCCTGCCCCCCCAATGGACACTGAACCCCTGACCCCCCCCGCATCGATACCGAACCCCTGACCCCCCCCCGCATCAACACCGAAGACCCGCCCCCGCATAAACACCGGACCCCTGACCTACCCCCCCACATCGACACCGAACCCCTGACCCCCCCACATCGACACCGAACCCCTGACCCCCCCCCGCATCGACACCGAACCCCTGACCCCCCCCGCATCGACACCGAACCCCTGACCCCCCCACATTGACACCGAACCCCTGACCCCCCCGCATCGACACCGAACCCCTGACCCCCACCGCATCGACACCGAGCCCCTGACCCCCCCCGTATCGACACCGAACCCCTGACCCCCCCCACATCGACACCGAACCCCTGACCCCCCCCCGCATCGACACCGAACCCCTGACCCCCCCCGCATCGACACCGAACCCCTGACCCCCTCCCGCATCGACACCGAACAACTGCCCCCCCAATGGACACTGAACCCCCTGACCCCCCCCCGCATCGACACCGAACCCCTGACGCCCCCCGCATCGACACCGAACGCCTGACCCCCCCGCATCGACACCGAACCCCTGACCCCCCCACATCGACACCGAACCCCTGACCCCCTCCCCCCATCGACACCGAACCCCTGACCCCCCCCCGCATCGACACCGAGCCCCTGACCCCCCCCCCGCATCCAAACCGAACACCTGACCCCCCCCCCCACATCGACTCCGAGTCCCTGACCCCCCCCCGCATCCAAACCGAACACCTGACCCCCCCCCGCATCGACTCCGAGTCCCTGACCCCCCCCCCCCATCGACACCGAGTCCCTGACCCCCCCCCCCCCGCATCGACACCGAGTCCCTGACCCCCCCCCCCGCATCGACACCGAGTCCCTGACCCCCCCCGCATCGACTCCGGACCCCTGACCCCCCCCCCCATGGATACCGAACCCCTGACCCCCCCTCTCGCATTGACACCGGACCCCTGACCTTCCCCCCCCCCCCGCATAGACACAGAACCCCTGACACCCCCCCCCCCCGCATCAACACCGAACCCTGACCCCCTCCCCCCATCGACACCGAACCACTGACCCCCCCCCCACATCGACTCCGAGTCCCTGACCCCCCCCGGATTGACACCGAGTCCCGGACCGCCCCCCCCACATCGACTCCGAGTCCCTGACCACCCCCCGCATCGACACTGAACCCCTGACCCCCCCCGCATCGACAGCGGACCCTTGACCCCCCCCCCCGCATCCAAACCGAACACCTGACCCCCCTCCCCGCATCGACACCGAGCCCCTGAACCCCCCCACATCGACTCCGAGTCCCTGACCCCCCCCACCCGCATCAACACCGAACCCCTGACCCCCCCCCCCCCGCATCGACACCGAGTCCCTGACCCCCCCCCGCATCGACACCGGACC
The DNA here is from genome assembly GCF_047496885.1 of Scyliorhinus torazame. Taxonomy (NCBI): domain Eukaryota; kingdom Metazoa; phylum Chordata; class Chondrichthyes; order Carcharhiniformes; family Scyliorhinidae; genus Scyliorhinus; species Scyliorhinus torazame. The sequence goes on along the minus strand of NC_092734.1, from coordinate 4,580,498 downwards.
CCTGATCCCCCCCCCCCGCATCGAAACCGAACCCTGACCCCCCCCCGCATCGACACCGAACCCCTGAACCCCCCCCCCCGCATCGACACCGAGTCCCTGACTCCCCCCGCATCGACACCGAGCCCCTGACCCCCCCCCCCGCATCGACACCGAATCCCTGACCCCCCCCGCATCAACACCAAACCCTGACCCCTCCGCATCGACACCGAACCCCTGAACCCCCCCCGCGCATCGACACCGAGTCCCTGACTCCCCCCCGCATCGACACCGAGCCCCTGACCCCCCCCCGCATCGACACCGAACCCCTGACCCCCCCCGCATCGACACCGAGCCCCTGAACCCCCCTCATCGACACCGAGCCCCTGACCCCCCTCCCGCATCGACACCGAACCCCTGCCCCCCCCCCGCATCGACACCGGACCACTGACACCCCCCCCGCATCGACACCGAGCCCCTGACCCACCCCCGCATCGACACCGAGTCCCTGACCCCCCCCCGCATCGACACCGAGCCCCTGACCCCCCCCCGCATCGACACCGAGTCCCTGACCCCCCCCCCCCGCATCGACACCGAGCACCTGACCCCCCCCGCATCGACACCGAGCCCCTGACTCCCCCCCGCATCGACACCAAATCCCTGACCCCCCTCCCCCCATCGACACCGAACCCCTGACCCCCCCCCGCATCGACACCGAATCCCTGACTCCCCCCCGCATCGACACCGAATCCCTGACCCCCTCCCCCCATCGACACCGAACCCCTGACCCCCCCCGCATCGACACCGAACCCCTGACCCCCCCCCGCATCGACACCGAACCCCTGACACCCCCCCGCATCGACACCGAACCCCTGACCCCCTCCCGCATCGACACCGAACCCCTGACCCCCCCACATCGACACCGAACCCCTGCCCCCCCCGCATCGACACCGAACCCCTGACCCCCCCGCATCGACACCGAACCCCTGACACCCCCCGCATCGACACCGAACCCCTGACCCCCCCACATCGACACCGAACCCCTGCCCCCCCAATGGACACTGAACCCCTGACCCCCCCCGCATCGACACCGAGCCCCTGACCCCCCCACATCGACACCGACTCCCTGACCCCCCCCGCATCGACACCGAGCCCCTGACTCCCCCCCGCATCGACACCGAGCCCCTGACCCCCCCCCCCCGCATCGACACCGAGCCCCTGACCCCCCCCCTGCATCGACACCGAGCCGCCGACCCCCCCCCGCATCGACACCGAGCCCCTGACCCCCCCCGCATCGACACCGAGCCCCTGACCCCCCCCCCGCATCGACAACCGAGCCCCTGACCCCCCTCCCGCATCGACACCGAGTCCCTGACCCCCCCCCCCCCGCATCGACACCGAGCCCCTGAACCCCCCCCCCCCGCATCGACACCGAGCCCCTGACCCCCCCCCCCCGCATCGACACCGAGCCCCGGACCCCCCCCAATCGACACCGAGCCCCTGACCACCCCCCCGCATCGACACCGGACCCCCTGATCCCCCCCCCCCGCATCGAAACCGAACCCTGACCCCCCCCCGCATCGACACCGAACCCCTGAACCCCCCCCCCCCGCATCGACACCGAGTCCCTGACTCCCCCCGCATCGACACCGAGCCCCTGACCCCCCCCCCCCCGCATCGACACCGAATCCCTGACCCCCCCCGCATCAACACCAAACCCTGACCCCCCCGCATCGACACCGAACCCCTGAACCCCCCCCCGCGCATCGACACCGAGTCCCTGACTCCCCCCCGCATCGACACCGAGCCCCTGACCCCCCCCCGCATCGACACCGAACCCCTGACCCCCCCCGCATCGACACCGAGCCCCTGAACCCCCCTCATCGACACCGAGCCCCTGACCCCCTCCCGCATCGACACCGAACCCCTGCCCCCCCCCCGCATCGACACCGGACCACTGACACCCCCCCCGCATCGACACCGAGCCCCTGACCCACCCCCGCATCGACACCGAGTCCCTGACCCCCCCCCCGCATCGACACCGAGCCCCTGACCCCCCCCCGCATCGACACCGAGTCCCTGACCCCCCCCCCCGCATCGACACCGAGCACCTGACCCCCCCCCGCATCGACACCGAGCCCCTGACTCCCCCCCGCATCGACACCAAATCCCTGACCCCCTCCCCCCATCGACACCGAACCCCTGACCCCCCCCCGCATCGACACCGAATCCCTGACTCCCCCCCGCATCGACACCGAATCCCTGACCCCCCTCCCCCCATCGACACCGAACCCCTGACCCCCCCCGCATCGACACCGAACCCCTGACCCCCCCCCGCATCGACACCGAACCCCTGACACCCCCCCGCATCGACACCGAACCCCTGACCCCCTCCCGCATCGACACCGAACCCCTGACCCCCCCACATCGACACCGAACCCCTGCCCCCCCCGCATCGACACCGAACCCCTGACCCCCCCGCATCGACACCGAACCCCTGACACCCCCCGCATCGACACCGAACCCCTGACCCCCCCACATCGACACCGAACCCCTGCCCCCCCAATGGACACTGAACCCCTGACCCCCCCCCGCATCGACACCGAGCCCCTGACCCCCCCCCACATCGACACCGACTCCCTGACCCCCCCCGCATCGACACCGAGCCCCTGACTCCCCCCCGCATCGACACCGAGCCCCTGACCCCCCCCCCCCGCATCGACACCGAGCCCCTGACCCCCCCCCTGCATCGACACCGAGCCGCCGACCCCCCCCCGCATCGACACCGAGCCCCTGACCCCCCCCGCATCGACACCGAGCCCCTGACCCCCCCCCCGCATCGACACCGAGCCCCTGACCCCCTCCCGCATCGACACCGAGTCCCTGACCCCCCCCCCCCCGCATCGACACCGAGCCCCTGAACCCCCCCCCCCCGCATCGACACCGAGCCCCTGACCCCCCCCCCCCGCATCGACACCGAGCCCCGGACCCCCCCCCAATCGACACCGAGCCCCTGACCACCCCCCCCCCCGCATCGACACCGAGCCCCTGACCCCCCCCTCGCATCGACACGGAACCCCTGACCCCCCTCCCCGCATCGACACCGAACCCCCCGCATCGACACCGAACCCCTGCCCCCCCCCGCATCGACACCGAACCCCTGACCCCCCGCATCGACACCGAACCCCTGACCCCCCCCCCGCATCGACACCGAACCCCTGCCCCCCCCGCATCGACACCGAACCCCTGACCCCCCCTATATCGACAACGAGCCCCTGACCCCCCCCTCGCATCGACACCGAACCCCTGACCCCCCCCGCATCGACACCGAACCCCTGACCCCCCCCGCATCGACACCGAGTCCCTGACCCCCCCCCGCATCGACACCGAACCCCTGACCCCCCCCGCATCGACACCGAACCCCTGACCCCCCCCGCATCGACACCGAACCCCTGACCCCCCCCGCATCGACACCGAACCCCTGATCCCCCCCCGTATCGACACCGAACCCCTGACCCCCCCACATCGACACCGAGCCCCTGACCCCCCCCCGCATCGACACCGAACCCCTGACCCCCCCGCATCGACACCGAACCCCTGACCCCCCCACATCGACACCGAGCCCCTGACCCCCCCGTATCGACACCGAACCACTGACTCCCCCCCGCATCGACACCGAACCCCTGCGCCCCCCACATCGACACCGAACCCTGACCCCCCCGCATCGACACCGAGCCCCTGACCCCCCCCCCCGCATCGCCACTGAGCCCCTGACACCCCCCCCGCATCGACACCGAACCCTGACCCCCCCTATCAACACCGAGCCCCTGCCCCCCCCCAATCGACGCCGGACCCCTGACCCCCCCACATCGACAACGGACCCCTGGCCCACCCCCCGCATCGTCACCGAACCACTGACCCCCCCCATGGATACCGAACCCCTGACCCCCCCCCCGCATCGACACCGAACCCCTGACCCTCTCCTGCATCGACACCGAACCCCTGACCCCCCCCCCCCGCATCGACACCGAACCCCTGAACCCCCCCCCCATGGGCACCGAACCCCTGACCCCCCCCCGCATCGACACCGAACCCCTGACCCCCCCCCCCGCATCGACACCGAACCCTTGACCCCCCCCCCCCCCATCTACACTAAACGCCTGATGGACATGGAGCTCCTGATATCACCCCCCCCCCCCCCACAACTATGAACACCCCCCACCACGAACAGCAGGAAACTCTCCAAATCCAGCTCCAACCAACCCCCGGCATATCCACCAGGGACACCACCAAGACTGACCCTGGCACTGCTCGGAAATTACCCTCACGCAACAGGGGCACGTGCCCGCCTTGTGCATCGATCCCAGAGAGACAGAATGTTTGTGCAGACAATCCCCACCCTGCTGTTCAAGGATTTCTCCCAAGGATCCCCATTCAGCGCTCATACAGAAGAGAAATGTGTTTCTGTGCAGCAAACGAGGCTCCCAGAATCCAGGTAGTACGTAGGTGATGTCAAATGACTGGAGGACATAGGAAAATGTGGAACAGCTGCTGGTAACGTCAAACTCCTTCCTTACTTAATCACAGACTACTGAAAATCCAAAATTAAATCTGTCACAGGCAGTTGGAGTGGGATTCCCTGGCCTCCCCCCGCAGTCTGCTTCTCGGCAGCAGGAGGTGGCATTTGCTGGTCAATGGTGGGATCTTCTGATGCTGCCGCTGTCAATGGGATTTCCATTGACTCCACCTCATGCCGCTGGGAATCCCGCGGTGGGGATGCGCCGTCAGCGGGAGTGGAAGATCACACCGTGTGAACAGCCGGAAGATCCCGCCCAATATTTCACAGGATTCCGCGCAGACACAGGCCATTGGGTCCAATCAGTCCATGCTGGTAATTCTGCGCAATTTGAGCCTTCTTATCTAAATCTATCATTGGAACCCTCTACTGCCTTCTCCCTCATAGGCTGCCCCTAAATGTATCTACATTATTCACTACAACCACTCCCTGTGACAGCGAGTTCCACATTCTCATCACTCTCTGGGTAAAGGACTTTCTCCTGAATTTCCGATAGGATTTCTTGGAGACTATTTTATATTGACGGCCTCTAGTTCTGCTCTTTCTGAAAAAGGGGAAAGCTTCTCTCTGCATTGCCTCTCAAAACCTTTCATCATGTTAAAGGTCTTGGGCGAAATTCTCCCCCAACGGCGCGATGTCCGCCGACTGGCGCCAAAGACGGCGTCAATCAGACGGGCATCGCGCCGGCCCAAAGGTGCGGAAGTCTCCGCATCTTTGGCGGCCTAGCCCCAACATTGAGGGGCTAGGCCGACACCGGAGGGATTTCACCCCGCCAGCTGGCGGAAATGGCGTTTGTTTCCCCGCCAGCTGGCGCGGAAATGCGGCGCATGCGCGGGAGCGTCAGCGGCCGCTGAAAGTTTCCCGGCGCATGCGCGGGAGCGTCAGCGGTCGCCGACAGCTTCCCGCGCATCCGCAGTGGGGAGAGTCTCTTCCGCCTCCACCATGGTGGAGACCGTGGCGGAGGCGGAAGGGAAAGAGTGCCCCCACGGCACAGGCCCGCCCGCGGATCGGTGGGCCCCGATCGCGGGCCAGGCCACCGTGGGGGCACCCCCCAGGGTCAGATCGCCCCGCCCCCCCCCCCCAGGACCCCGGAGCCCGCCCACGCTGCCTGGTCCCGGCGGTAAATACCAGGTTTGATTTACGTCGGCGGGACAGGCAATTTCTGGGCGGGACTTCGGCCCATCCGGGCCGGAGAATTGAACGGGGCGTCCCGCCAACCGGCGCGGCCCGATTCCCGCCCCCGCCCAATCTCCGGTACCGGAGACTTCGGCGGGGGCGGGGGCGGGATTCACGGCGGCCAACGGCCATTCTCCGACCCGGGGGGGGGGGTCGGAGAATGACGCCCCTTGATCCCGCCAACCCAGCAACTTTCTTCTTTCATTAGAAATAGACCAATCCTGCCAGTTTCCTTTCCTGACACGTATGCCCAACACATTTCTGGTATCATCCTTGTAAATCTCCTCCGGTGACTTGTATAATCTGACGTTAATGTTCCTCCATCATTAGGCAACTCTCTGGAAAGGTATTTATACAAATTGTACTAGGAGCATGGATAGATTCAGGCAGTAACTCTGAGAGAAGTGAAATGAAATGAAAATCGCTTATTGTCACAAGTAGGCTTCAAATGAAGTTACTGTGAAAAGCCCCTAGTCGCCACATTCCGGTGCCTGTTCGGGGAGGCTGGTACGGGAATTGAACCCGTGCTGCTGGCCTGCTTTCAAAGCCAGCGATTTAGCCCTGTGCTAAACCAGCCCAAAGTGAATAAATTTCCATCATGGTCAGAGGCTATTCTCCCGTGAGGAGATTTATTGTTTAAATAAGTGTCACAGTATTATCATCCCTCCCTTCCACACTCCTCCACAAATCACATTGACTTTCAAAACGTTTGCACACAGATTCCCTCTCTGATTGCCCAACACACCAGTGTTAGGTCCCCGAGACCACACGGAGTGTTCTCTGCCTGCTTCTGGTCTCTGTATTACAACACCGAGATATTGAGGAAGATACAAATTATATCAACACACAAGAATGATAGCAGAGCTGAGACCGCCAATCAGGAAAGATTGAACATGCTGGAGCTCTTTTCTGTAAAAGGCACAACGAGGGGTGACTTGTCAAAGGCCTTTAAAATGATCCAAGGGTTTGATAAAGCCAACTTGGTGTTGGTATTTTCACTTGCAGACGACACCAGAACGAGGGGTGATAAACAGAAGAGAGTTAACTGGTAAATCCGATCGGGAATTCAGGGGAAACTTTTCTGTCCAGTGAGTGGTGAACCTTTCCTTCTCAGGGAGTGGTTAAGGAGAATAGTTTGGATACATTTACTGAGAGGCTGAATAAACCCATGTGAAGTGATGGAGGGATATGCTGAGGCACAGTGTGCTTTGATAACCCAGTCTGGTTGGCCTATTCCCAACGGGAGAGTTACAGGGACTGGAGGAATCGAGACCAGGCCAACGTTACAATTGGCTCCTGGTGCATGGGGATCCTCACAATCGGCAGGCGGGAAATATCAAGGAAGAGAGGGGCAAGGCAGAGCAATGCTTTCCTATCCTTCCTCTGCAGGACACCAAAAAAATAAAGTTTAGCTTAAGTCTGAGGTCCATCATGTCCCCGATCCTTTTCACCTTTCAGGTTTGGGCCAACAAAGCACACTGCCCCATCCTGCTCAAATCTCGGAGTTAAAGTTGCAGTTGGGGTCCAAGCACCTCATTCGTGCCCAATACCCGGGACAGGAATCCTCCTGCTCTGGGCACCTGCTTGTACAGCTGCCCAGTGGAGTAGCTTAAAACTCCGCAGGTCATCTTTGGAGCTACACGGTGGCCACATTCCCCTGACAGCAGAGAAAGGTCAGAGGAAAGATGCCAGCTTGATCAAAACTGTGAGCTGTTTTTACAGAGTGAATAAGGAGAATCAGATTTTACTGGTAGAAAGTTGATTTATTGGATGACGCAGTTTGAAGGTGATTCACAGCAAGTGCGTCACCTAAAAGGGGCAGTGGAAGTAGATTCAATTCTAACTTTCAAAAAGGACAGGAAGAAGTCTTTCAACACCAGGTTAACGTCCAACAGGTTTGTTTCGAATCACTAACTTTCGGAGCGCTGCTCCTTCCTCAGGTGAATGAAGAGGTGGGTTCCACAGACACATATATATAGACAAAGTCAAAGATGCAAGACCATACTTTGAATGCGAGTCTTTGCAGGTAATTAAGTCTTTACAGGTCCAGACGGAGCAACTGGGGAGAGGGATAATCCCAGGTTAAAGAGGTGTGAATTGTCTCAAATCAGGACAGCTGGTAGGATTTTGCAAGCTCAGGCCAGGTGGTGGGGGTGAATGTAGTGAGACATGAATCCAAAGTCCCGGTTGAGGCCGTACTCATGTGTGCGGAACTTGGCCTGCAAAATCCTACCAACTGTCCTGGCTTGAGACAATTCACACCTCTTTAACCTGGGATTATCCCTCTCTCCAGTTGCTCCGTCTGGACCTGTAAAGACTTAATTACCTGCAAAGACTCGCATTCAAAGTATTGTCTTGCATCATTGACTTTGTCTATATATGTGTTTGTGGAACTCACCTCTTCATTCACCTGAGGAAGGAGCAGTGCTCCGAAAGCTAGTGATTCGAAACAAACCTGTAGGACTTGTGATTTTTATCAATGACTTGGATGATGGAGTTGAAGGTTGGGTCAGTAAATTTGCTGATGACACCAAGATTGGTGGAGTCGTGGATAGTGAGGACGGCTGTTGTCGGCTGCAAAGAGACATTGATAGGATGCAGAGCTGGGCTGAAAAGTGGCAGATGGAGTTTAACCCTGATAAGTGTGATTCATTTTGATAGGACAAATTTGAATGCGGATTACATGGTTAACGATAGGGTTCTGAAGAATGTGGAAGAGCAGAGAGATCTCGGAGTTCATGTCCATAGATCTCTGAAAGTTGCCACCCAAGTGGATAGAGCCGTGAAGAAGGCCTATAGTGTGTTAGCGTTTATTAACAAGGGGATTGAGTTTAAGAGCCGTGAGGTTATGCTGCAACTGTACAAGACCTTAGTTAGACCACATTTGGAGTATTGTGTGCAGTTCTGGTCACCTCATTATAGGAAGGATGTGGAAGCATTGGAAAGGGTGCAGAGGAGATTTACCAGGATGCTGCCTGGATTGGAGGGTAGGTCTTATAAGGAAAGGTTGAGGGAGCTAGGGCTTTTCTCATTGGAGCGAAGGAGGATGAGAAGTGACTTAATTAAGGTGTATAAGATGATGAGGGGGATAGATAGAGTGGACGTTCAGTGACTATTTCCTCAGGTGGATGTAGCTGTTACAAGGGGGCATAACTATAAGGTTCATGGTGGAAGATATAGGAGGGATGTCAGAGGCAGGTTCTTTACTCAGAGAGTGGTTGGGCCGTGGAATGCACTCCCAGCTATGGTAGTGGAGTCGGACACTTTAGGAACTTTCAAGCAGTTATTGGATAGGCATATGGAGTGCACTAGAATGATTGGGAGTAGATTGATTTGATCTTAGTTTCAGACTAGTTCGGGACAGCATCGTGGGCCAAAGGGCCTGTACTGTGCTGTACTGGTCTATGTACTGTGACTTTCACCTGGTGTTGTAAGACTTCTTACTGTGCTCACCTCAGTCCAACGCCGGAATTTCCACATCATTTCAAAAAGGAGTTGGATAAATACTTGAAAAGGACAAAATTATAATGTTCCGGGGAAGAGCAAGTGGAGGAAGACTAATTGAATAACTCTTTCGGAGAGTGTGCACAGGGAGAATGGGCCAAATGGTCTCTTTCTGTGCTCTGAAATTGGATTGTATGATGCTAGGTAACCTGAGCCATTTTACCTGCCGGGTGAGTGCACCCCAAGCCAATTTCAGTCCATTCACAGCTGACCATGAGAGAAAAATGACACACAGTAAAGAGAATCAAGAACTCACTCCGACAGTCCCGCGCTGTACTGAGAAATTTCAGAACTCAAGTTAAACCAATGCGGAGAAGTGAAGTCAGTTCCTACCTCTGGGAGAAGAGGTCTCTGTACGGACTTCCGTGCTGCAGGGCAATACCATATCCTTTGCTGCTGATACTATTGCCAACCACTGTCAGAGTGCAGTCATCGTCAGTTAATGCTGAGTATTCCACCACTGCCATATCCCACAGGAAAGCATATGTTCCTGTTTTTATCTGCAGGCACAGAAATGACTGGATCAATTTGGAGCAGAATGTCTGCACCAGTGTTTTTCAAACTTTCTTTCCGGGGACCCATTTTTACCAATCAGCCAACCTTTGGGACCCGACCTGGCCGACCTACGCGACACACGCTGGCTGACCTTCGCGACCCACGCTGGCTGACCTTTGCGACCCACGCCGGCCGACCTTCGCGACCCACGCCGGCCGACCTTCTCGACCCACGCCGGCCGGCCTTTGCGACCCACGCCGGCCGACCTTCTCGACCCACGCCGGCCGACCATCGTGACCCACGCCGGCCGACCTTCGTGACCCACCATTTTCTCTTACCTTGTTTGTTCCTGACAAAAATGGAGGAAATGATTTTGGGTCCCTTAGGTCCCAATGGTCCCTTTTGCCCCCCGAACTTGTGTAAAAAAAGACTGCGACCGTATTTTTAAAAATGCAGCCGCACTGCGCATGCGCACCGATGATCGCGCACCGATGATCGCGCACGCATGCGCACCGATGATCGCGCACGCATGCGCAGTGCGGCATCTTATCTGTTCCTGGTTATTTTGAAGGCCGCTCGCAGGCAGCATTAATAAAAGCCGGCTGTTACGTGCGGATTTGCGCGATCGGGAGCGCCGCGACGGACGGTTCCGCGACCCTCCCGACACCTGCTCGCGACCCCCGAGTTTAACAATGCCTGGTCTACACCACGTGTACGTGATACGTGAAACAGGCAGAGATTAAAGAGACTCTTTCTGGAGAAATCAAACATGTTGCAGAATGATTATTGTATCCTTGACTGAATGTGTTTTGTTTGCTAGCAGAGGGCTCTCGGAGCCGGTCAGCTCATGTGGTGGTGGTTTGAAAAATATTCCTATACAAAGGGAATCACCTTAAACATGAACAGTCTCAGAACAGTTGGAAAGTGTTCATTTGGGTCACCCTGCTGTACTTGCAAAGGTTGATTTAGGTTTTAGAGAATTACTACCCTCAATCTACAGCTGAAACTGGCAAGAAAGGAAAAAGGTGCTTCTGCGGTTTAAGCTGTAAGAATGACAGACACACATCAAACCCCCCTCTCACAGGACGATAAAGCTGTTCAGAGCTGAGACATTACTGCTGGCAGCAACAGGGGGCAAGTAACACAAAGTGAGGGGAAGTAATAGAGAGCGAGGGGGAGTATTAATGACTGAGGGGGAGTACTAGCAAGTGAGGGGGTGTAATAGTGAGCAAGGGGGAGTAATAGAAAGTGAGGGTAGAGTAATAGAGAGTGAGGGTTGAGAATAGAGAGTGAGGGGAAAGTAATGGTGAGGGGGAGAGTAATAGAGAGTGAGGGGGGAGTAATAGTGAGGGTGGAGAATAGAGAGTGAGGGGAGAGTAATAGAGAGTGAGGGGAGAGTAATAGAGTGAGGGGAAGTAACAGAGAGTGAGGGGGAGAAATAGAGAGTGAGGGTAGAGGAATAGAGAGTGAGGGTTGAAAATAGAGAGTGAGGGGAAAGTAATGGTGAGGGGGAGAGTAATAGAGAGTGAAGGGGGAGTAATAGAGTGAGGGTGGAGAATAGAGAGTGAGGGGAGAGTAATAGAGAGTGAGGGGGAGTAATAGAGAGTGAGGGGGAGTAATAGAGAATGATGGAAGAGTAATAGAGAGTGGGGGGGAGTAATAGTGAGGGAGGGAGAGCAAGAGAGAGTGAGGGTAGAGTAATAGAGAGTGAAGGTGGAGAATACAGAGTGAAGGGAGAGTAACATGCTGGGGGGAGTAATAGAGAATGAGGGAAGAGAATAGAGAGTGAGGTAGAGTAATAGAAAGTGAGCAGGAGTTATCGAGAGTGAGCAGGAGTAATAGAGAATGAGGGGTAACAGAGCAAGGAGGCAATATCATAGCCTTGATTCAGACATACAGGGCATGATCCAATGCCACTGTGGGCCAGTAAACAGCTCGCGCAGGTCAGTGTAGCCGATGAGAGACGGGAGAGCCCGCTCCCAGGATCTACCCCGCTCGCCGCGCCAATCTCTCACTACAATGGGGAGTTCCAGCGAGCGGCCTCAGCCACACGTTCCCTGTTCAGGCTCCTTATACAAAGCGAGTCGGATTGAATAACCACGTGTTTCTGGGCACTGCGAGCACCTGGGAAACACACGGCTAAATGCTCTTGCGAGGGGACATTGTTCCCTTTTGGGAGACTCACACCCACAATATAGCGACTGGTGTAAGCCATTTGGCCCATCAAGCCTGCTCCCCTCATTACTCCGAACTCCCTTGTCAGCCAAAAGGATGTCTAACTCGGCCGCGAATTTATTCAATCACCCAACATCCACGGCTCTCTGAGGAAGAGAATTTCAAATACTAACAATGCTCTTTTTGCACAATTTTAAAATGCTCCCAAATTTCAGGCTTTACTATTCTTCTTTGGCAAATTTATAGGCTTTTAATCTCATACAATCCTCGATTTTCTTGCGAGCCACAGTTGGAACACTTTCATTTTTGGGTCTTTGTGCATTAGAGGAATGTATTGTTGTTGTAAAGTATGGGCAGGGTTTTCTGGCTGTTCTGGCGAGATCTTACAGTCCCACCCATGCCGCACCCCCACCATGGATTCACCGGCGGCGAGGGGTACGGTCAATGGGACATCACGTTGACAATGGAGGGAGTAGAAGATCCTGTTGCTGACCACTGGTGGACCACCCTCTGCTGCAAAGGCGGGAGTTGGGGGGGGGGGGCAACCCACCCAGGGGTTAGGGATTTCAATGTTCGCCATTGCCTGCCTACCTTCAGACTTTTTCACCTAGTTTCCCAATCTGCCAATTTCCCCTCAGACCCTCAGTTTCCTTTGCTTAGATTCACGACCCTGGTCTCTGATTGAATTCTATCACTTTCAAACTTACTGAAAGGAGAGGCTGGATAGGCCGGGACTTTCTTCCCTGGAGCGTAGGAGGTTTAGGGGTGATCTCATCGAGGTCTATAAAATAACGAGGGGCATAGATAAGGTAGATAGTCAACATCGTTTCCCAAAGGTAGAGTAGTCCAGAACTAGAGGGCACAGGTTTAAGGTGAGAGGGGAGAGATACAAAAGAGACCAGAGGGTGGTGAGCATCTAGAACGAGCTGCCAGAGGCAGTAGTAGCGGTGGGCTCAATTTTGTCCTTTAAAAAGCATTTAGGCAGTTACATGGGCAGGGTGGGTATAGAGGGATATGGGCCAAAGGTGGGCAAGCGGGACTAGCTTAGTGATAGAAATTGGGTTGCATGGACAAGCTGGGCCGAAGGGCCTGTTTCCATGCTGTAAATACCTATAACTCGATGACTCTATGATTCTATCAAATTATGGTCACCCTTACCTAAAGGTTCCTTTACAACAAGATTATTTATCAGCTCTTTATCATTGCACAAGATTATAAAACAGCAAACTTACATAGCTTCAGAAATTGTAAAGGAGGGATAATTGGCATGGAGGTCAGTTTGAGGGTAGCTCAGAGCAGGCCACATTGTCATGGAGTTGGGTAGAGCTTGAGAACATCCCCTGGTGTCAATTTATCTATATGTTTTCTGGGAGGGTGAGTGTTCTGCAGCACGGGAAGAGTTTGGATACCAAATCGATGGTATTGCCAGTAGGCTCCAGGCAGTTCAGGTTCAGAGATGCCCTGGGAAGCTCTAATGGTGGCAGGACATCACCGGTTCCATTTTGGAGGCAGTTAGGGCCCAGGAGAGCCATTGGAGCCATTTATAGCACGGCGCAGCCCGGACACTGGAGGTTGGTGAATCCGGGGTAGGCAGAAAGCTTAGTGAAGCCAGGAATCTGCACAACAGCAGGTTGCATGTCAAGAGCTAGAGGACGGAGTGCAGCTTTGTGAATCCCATGGGATGCATTCTCAGGAGGAGCGATTGCACCATCTGTAGATGAATAGTAATTGATGCTGTCCAAATAAAAGGGGCCTTTGAAGACATTTCGAGGCTAGGTCTTTGAAAAGGAGGAGTTAAAATGTCTCCTGAGGAAGGCAGAGGTATCCTGAGATTTTGTGACTCACAGTGATCACTGACAGCTGGGTGTGTGTTGAGAAATCCATGTACTCTGTCTTGGTTGTCTCTGCCATTTAATCTGCAATGTGGTGTGTGTTCGACCACCATTTGTCTGTTAATTCATATTTACCTTGTGTTGGTTCTGAATGCTCGCGTGTAAGATGGATTTGATCAATTGTTTTACTTTTTTGACTTTGTAAAGTTTATTTTGCTTCTTTCAAACTGTGGAATCATGTGGCAACGAGGTGGCGCAGTGGTTAGCACGGCTGTCTCACAGTGTTAGGGACCCCGGTTTGATTCTGACCTCGGGTCACTGTCTGTGCGGAGTCTGCACGTTCTCCCCGTGTCTGTGTGGGTTTCCTCTGGGTGCTCCGGTTTCCTCTCACAGTCCAAAGATGTGCGCTTAGGTGGATTGGCCGTGCTAAATTGCCCCTTAGTGTCCAAACAGGTTAAGGGGGGGGTTACTGGGTTATGGGGATAGGGTGGCGGTGTGAGCTTAAGTAGGGTGCTCTTTCCAGTGCACTCGATGGGCTGAATGGCGTCCTTCTGCTCTGTAAATTCTATGATTCTATGAATTGGAATTTCAAACTCGACCTACTTTAAATGAAAGGTTACTGATCCCTAACCAGATTGTAACAACCCATTTGCAGACTCTGCATCATACTCAAAATTTGTTTCCATGTTTATCTGCATATCGTCAGCTGAGAGCTGAATTAAAGAGGTCAGCTGAGACTGACCGAGGATTGGATCAAGGAGCCTGAGAAAAGTTGAAGTAAATGGGAATCAGAGAGAAAACCCTCCATTGTAAACATGCCCAGTACACAGGAAAGTGGTTGTGGTGGTTGGAGGCCAATCACCTCAGCTCCAGGACATCACTGCAGGAGTTCCTCAGGGTAGTGTCCTCGGCCCAACCATCTTCAGCTGCTTCATCAATGACCTCCCTTCCACCCGAAGGTCAGAAGTGGGGATGTTTGCAGATGACTGCACAATGTTCAGCACCATTCGCAGCTCCTCAGATAATGAAGCAGTCCCTGTCCAAATGCAGCAAGACCCGGACAATATCCAGGCTCGGGGCTGACAAGTGGCAATTTACATTCACGCCACACAAATGCCCGGCAATGACCATCCATTAAACAAATCCAATAAACAAATCCAAAGAACAAAGAACAAAGAAATGTACAGCACAGGAACAGGCCCTTCGGCCCTCCAAGCCCGTGCCGACCATGCTGCCCGACTAAACTACAATCTTCTACACTTCCTGGGTCTGTATCCCTCTATTCCCATCCTATTCATGTATTTGTCAAGATGCCCCTTGAATGTCACTATCGTCCCTGCTTCCACCACCTCCTCCGGCAGCAAGTTCCAGGCACCCACTACCCTCTGCGTAAAAAACTTGCCTCGTACATCTACTCTAAACCTTGCCCCTCGCACCTTAAACCTATGCCCCCTAGTAATTGACCCCTCTACCCTGGGGAAAAGCCTCTGACTATCCACTCTGTCTATGCCCCTCGTAATTTTGTAGACCTCTATCAGGTCGCCCCTCAACCTCCGTTGTTCCACTGAGAACAAACCTAGTTTATTCAACCGCTCCTCATAGCTAATGCCCTCCATACCAGGCAACATCCTGGTAAATCTCTTCTGCACCCTCTCTAAAGCCTCCACATCCTTCTGGTAGTGTGGCGACCAGAATTGAACACTATACTCCAAGTGTGGCCTAACTAAGGTTCTATACAGCTGCAACATGACTTGCCAATTCTTATACTCAATGCCCCGGCCAATGAAGGCAAGCATGCCGTATACCTTCTTGACTACCTTCTCCACCTGTGTCGCCCCTTTCAGTGACCTGTGGACCTGTACTCCTAGATCTCTCTGACTTTCAGTACTCTTTTAAAAAAAATTTTTTATTCTCCTCCATTTTCACATTTTCTCCCACATTTACACCCATCAACAATAAACAATAATCAGCAAGATATGTCAGTCCCCATAATCACAACAATCCCATCTACCCACCAACCCCCAAACCTCAACCCGCATGTTTACATAAACAAATGACAAAAAGGAATCAGGGATTACCCATAGTCACCCTTAATCTTACACAGCTCCCCCCCCCCCCCCCCCCCCCCCTCCCCACCCTAGGTCTCCAGCTCCTCCCGTCCACTGCCTCTTGTAAAACTCCTCCTCCCAACCTCGGTTTCTTCCCCCCAACTTTCCACCCCGGCTAGACCACTCGGACCCTGTTCTGCCAGGCTCCGATGGCCACAGCCCCTCCCCCCACCTCACTCCCGTTCACTGGCCGGCTTAAACCGGCCAGCATGGAGGCCCCCGCCCGGGTCCCTTTCCCACTTGCCCGGACCTAGGAAAGCCCAAAGACCCCCTTTTAGCACACAAACGCCGCATATCCACCTACACCCCAAAGAACCCTCATTTCGAGGGTCCCTTCCCTTGTCCAAATATATACCACATTGGCTCCTTTAGTCTCTGCACCCGCGCGCAGTGATACAAAAAGAAGAAAATACAGTCATGAGGTTACATCGGCACATGGCCATTCCTCAATTTCTCAGTTCTGCCACAGTCCTTCTGCTTTTGCAAACTCCTCCGCTGCTTCCGCCGTTCCAAAATAAAAGTCCCTGAGCTTGTAAGTCACCCTCAGCTTCGCTGGATATACAATGCCGCACCGCACCTTGCCAATGTACAGTGCCCTCTTCACCCGGTTGAAGGCAGCCCACCTCCTTGCCAGCTCCACCGTAAAGTCCTGGTATACACGTATACCAGCTCCAGCCCACTGCACCACCCGCTTCTGCTTGGCCCAGCTCAGGACCTTCTCCTTCACCCTGTACCTACGGAAGCACAGAGTCACTGTCCTTGGCGGCTCACTCGCCTTTGGTACAGGCCTCCACGACCGATGAGCCCGATCCAGTTCATATCGGGAGGGATCCTCCCCCTCCCCCAATAGTTTTGCCAGCATCGCGGCAAAATACTCAGTCGGCTTCGGTCCTTCAACTCCTTCGTGCAGCCCCACAATCCTCAAATTCTGTCGCCTGGATCTATTTTCCAGGTCTTCCATGTTTCCTCGCAGATCCTTGTTAATGTCCATCACCGTCCGCATCTCTTTCCCCATCAAGGCAAGTTGATCACCGTGCTGCAATAACATCTCCTCCACTTCCTTCAGCGCCTCCCCTTGCTCTCGCACCTCCGCAACTGCGCTCGCCACCTCCGTCCTCACCGGGGAAACCGCCTCCTCCACCAGCACACTCAAAGCCTCCCTCATCTCCTTCCTCACCGTCTCCATGTATTTCGCAATCTGCGCCAACTGCTTTTCAAATTCCGCAGCCATCACCTTGGTTATTTCTTCAGCTGTAAGCAGTGCGGCCTTCCCTGGTGCTCCAGCCTCCATTTTTCCTGGTGACCCCACGGTGACCTTTCCACTCCCCGACGGACCTCCAGCTGGGTTTTTTTCGGCCGTTTTTTTGCTCACCCTCGACATTTTTCTTTGGGTTTTTTTCCCTCCTGTGTCTTCACTGTGCCTCCTCCGTGTCTTCTCCCTGCTTCTGCCGCCTCCGTGGACCCTGGGACCGGGCTCAAAGCCCCGAAAATGCCGTTCCCGAGCGGGAGCCCTCCATTGTGCAGCCGCCTCCCGCCCGCCGTCACCAGAAGTCACTTTCAGTACTCTTGAGGGTTCTGCCATTCACTGTATATTCCCTCCCTGCATTAGACCTTCCAAAATGCATTACCTCACATTTGAGATGCGGTAGATTTAAACTCCATCTGCCATCTCTCCGCCCAAGTCTCCAAACAATCTAAATCCTGCTGTATCCTCCGACAGTCCTCATCGCTATCCGCAATTCCACCAACCTTTATGTCGTCTGCAAACTTACTAATCAGACCAGTTACATTTTCCTCCAAATCATTTATATATACTACAAAGAGCAAAGGTCCCAGCACTGATCCCTGTGGAACACAGGGGACGGGATTCTCCACTCCCACGCCGAAGTGGCCGCGCCGTCGTGAACGCCGTCGAGGTTCACGAAGGCGCGAAACGGCCACGATCCCGACCGATTCAGGCCCTGACAATGGGCCAGGATCGGGGCCGCGTCATCTACCCGCGCCAGGCCTTGTCGCCCGCGTAAAGGCGGCGCCGCATAGATGACGCGGCCGGCGCCGCATAACGGACGTCACCCGCGCATGCGCGGGTTGCCGTCCTCTCAGAGTCCGCCCCGCAAGAAGATGTCTGACGGATCTTGCGGGGCCGCGGAAGGAAGGAGGTCCTCCTTCAGAGAGGACGGCCCAACGATCGATGGGCACCGATCGCGGGCCACCCCACATTCCAGGTAAAGCCCGGTGCAGGATCCCCCCTCGTACCCCGCAGGCCGCCCCCCCCAGCGTTCACTCACCGCTCACGACGGCAGCGACCAGGTGTGGACGGCGCCGGGGGGAACCCGCCGTTTTGGCCTGGCCGCTCGGCCCATCCGGGCCTGAGAATAGCGGGGGTGCCGGAGAATCGCCATTTTGGGTGTCTCCGTCGATTCTCCGGCCTGCGGCCCGCGAAACTCGACCGGGCCATTCCCGCCGCTCGGGAGAATCACGGGAGGGCGTCGGACCGGCGTCCCCGGAAATTTTGGCGGCCCAGGCGATTCTTCCAACCGGCGCGGGAGTGGAGAATCTCGCTCCACTAGTCACAGCTCTCCAATTAGAAAAGCATCCTTCCATTGCTACTCTCTGCCTTCTATGGCCTAGCCAGTTCTGTATCCACCTTGCCAGATCAACCCTGATCCCGTGTGACTTCGCCTTTTGTACTAGTGTACCATGAGGGACCTTGTCAAAGGCCTTACTGAAGTCCACATAGACAACATCCACTGCCCTACCTGCATCAATCATCTTCGTGACCTCCTCGAAAAACTCTATCAAGTTAGTGAGACACGACCTCCCCTTCACAAAACCGTGCTGCCTCTCACTAATACGTCCATTTGCTTCCAAATGGGAGTAGATCCTGTCTTGAAGAATTCTCTCCAGTAATTTCCCTACCACTGACGTAAGGCTCACCGGCCTGTAGTTCCCTGGATTATCCTTGCTACCCTTCTTAAACAGAGGAACAACATTGGCTATTCTCCAGTCCTCCGGGACATTCCCTGAAGACAGCGAGGATCCAAAGATTTCTGTCAAGGCCTCAGCAATTTCCTCTCTAGCCTCCTTCAGTATTCTGGGGTAGATCCCATCAGGCCCTGGGGACTTATCCACCTTAATATTTTTCAAGACGCCCAACACCTCGTCTTTTTGGATCTCAATGTGACCCAGGCTATCTACACACCCTTCTCCAGACTCAACATCCACCAATTCCTTCTCTTTGGTGAATACTAATGCAAAGTATTCATTTAGTACCTCGCCCATTTCCTCTGGCTCCACACATAGATTCCCTTGCCTATCCTTCAATGGGCCAACTCTTTCCCTGGCTACACTCTTGCTTTTTATGTACGTGTAAAAAGCCTTGGGATTTTCCTTAACCCTATTTGCCAAAATCTGTCTACCTATCTGCTCCTCTATCTCCCGCTGGCTGTTGGGAGGCCTGTAGTAAACCCCCAACATTGTGACTACACCCTTCTTATTCCTGATCTCTACCCATATAGCCTCACTGCCCTCTGAGGTGTCCTCCTGTAGTACAGCTGTGATATTCTCCCTAACCAGTAGCACAACTCCGCCACCCCTTTTACATCCCCCTCTATCCCGCCTGAAACATCTAAATCCTGGAACGTTTAGCTGCCAATCCTGCCCTTCCCTCAACCAGGTCTCTGTAATGGCAACAACATCATAGTTCCAAGTACTAATACAAGCTCTAAGTTAATCTGCCTTACCCGCAATACTTCTTGCATTAAAACATATGCACTTCAGACCACCAGACCCGCTGTGTTCAGCAACTTCTCCCTGTCTGCTCTGCCTCAGAGCTACACTGTCCCTATTCCCTAGTTCTCCCTCAATGCTCTCACCTTCTGACCTATTGCTCCCGTGCCCACCACCCTGCCATACTAGTTTAAACCCTCCCGTGTGACACTAGCAAATCTCGCAGCCAGGATATTTATGCCTCTCCAGTTTAGATGCAACCCGTCCTTCTTATATAGGTCACACCTGCCCCGGAAGAGCTCCCAGTGGTCAAAATAACGGAAACCCTCCCTCCAACACCAGCTGTTTAGCCACGTGTTTAGCTGCTCTATCTTCCTATTTCTCGCCTCACTGGCACGTGGCACAGGGAGTAATCCCGAGATTACAACCCTAGAGTTCCTGGGCGAGATTCTCCGACCCCCGGCGTGGATTAAACCACCTACCTTACCGGCGGGACAAGGCGGCGCGGGCGGGCTCCGGGGTCCTGGGGGAGGCGCGGGGCTCCGGGGGGTGCCCCCGCGGTGGCCTGGCCCACCGATCCGCGGGCGGGCCTGTGCCGTGGGGGCACTCTTTCCCTTCCGCCTTCGCCACGGTCTCCACCATGGCGAAGGCGGAAGAGACTCCCTCCACTGCGCATGCGCGGGAAACTGTCAGCGGCCGCTAACGCTCCCGCGCATGCGCCGCCCGGAGATGTCATTTCCGCGCCAGCTGGCGGGGCGGAAATTCGTCCGGCGCGGGCCTAGCCCCTTAAGGTTGGGGCTCGGCCCCCCAAGATGCGGAGCATTCCGCACCTTTGGGGCGGCGCGATGCTCGACTGATTTGTGCCATTTTGGGCGCCCGTCGGCGGACATCGCGCCGATACCGGAATTCCTAGCCTTTGACCTACCAGGGCATGTCAAAGGCTAGGAATCCTACGGAGAGTGACTCACTTCCTGAACCCCCCCCAAAGCCTGTCCGCCATCTACAAGGCACAAGTCAGGAGTGAAATGGAATACTCTCCACTCGCCTGGATGAGTGCAGCTCCAACAACACTCAAGAAGCTCAACACCATCCAGGACAAAGCAACCCGCTTGATTGGCACCCCATTCACAAACTCAAACATTCACTTCTTCCACCAGCGATGCACAGTGGCAGCCGTGTGTACCATCTACAAGATGCACTGCAGCGACTCCCCAAGGCTCCGACAGCATCTTCCAAAGCCACGACCTCTGCCATCTACACGGACAAGGGCAGCAGATACAAGGGAACACGACCACTTGCAAGTTCTCCTCCAAGTCACTGATGATCCTGACTTGGAAATATATCGCCGTTCCGCGTACAATATGAAAAAAAGTTCACTCACTAAAATATTTTTAAAACACCAGTTACCTAAAACTGAGCCAGTGAGGCTGGGGAACAAGATTAATCACCACTGACCCTGTGTAATGTGCGACAGGCAGTGGGAAATTACATTGATAGCATCTCAGGGTTAAAGGGGTGCTCACTCCAGCTCCATCTCCCTGTGACACCCAACCATCTCCCACGACCAACCCCCCACTCCCCACACTCCTCCCCTCCCTGCCCCTCCCCTCTCCTCCCCTCCCCTCCCCCTCTCCACCTCCCCCATCCCTCCCATCCTCATCCCCTCCCCTCCCCTTCCCCTCCCCTCTCAGGACAGCTGTTTGCATTTCTGAACATTGTGAAGTCTCCAAGGCCGACTCACACCATGGTAACAGAGGATTCACCCCTGATTACTAATCACAGGAGCATTTGGTGAATTACTGACCCATTCATACAATGTCCTTTTTGGCAGTTAGAGGGTGAACGGTTATGGGGGGGGGAGGTAGGAATGTGGGGTTGAATGGCAGAGCAGGCTCGAGGGGCCGAATGGCCTCCTCCTGTTCCTGATTCATCTGTTGGGGTGACCTGGTGCGATCAGTGAGCCAATTCGTTTTAACATCTTCTAGAACATCAATCTCACAGGGGAACGATCTGATAACGTTGGAGCAACGTCCAAAGAGGTTGTTTTATTGTTGGAATGACACTATTGATTAAATGGTTGTTTAGTTTGTGTGTGGAGGTTTCCCAGATCTTTATTTCAGCTGTAAGACTGAGGAGGGAGAGGAAAGGACAGGCCCCAAGAGCAGAGTGTGCCAGGAGAACCACATCGAGCCTGTCCACGCTACCTCCAACAGCCAGACACACAGCTCAATCGAGGCGGGTTTCTCGAAATGAGTTCTGTACTTTGGTTTGAATGTGTGGCAGAATGAGAACAATGGCAGTCAATCAATATTCAGACAAAAGAATGAACATTTCTTACACTTTATAAAATGACACAGTGCAGAGGCCATTCAGCACATTGTGCCCTGTACTAGCTTGATGGTAGAGCTGACCAATCAGGACTGGCTCTATGGTAGAGATGACTAATCAGGACCGGCTCTATGGAGAGCTGACCAATCAGGACTGGCTCTATGGAAGAGCTGGCCAATCAGGACTGGCTCTATGGAAGAGCTGCCCAATCAGGACTGGCTCTATGGTCGAGCTGACCAATCAGGACTGGCTCTATGGAAGAGCTGACCAATCAGGACTGGCTCTATGGAAGAGCTGAGCAATCAGGACTGGCTCTATGGAAGAGCTGCCCAATCAGGACTGGCTCTATGGAAGAGCTGCCCAATCAGGACTGGCTCTATGGTCGAGCTGACCAATCAGGACTGGCTCTATGGAAGAGCTGACCAATCAGGACTGGCTCTATGGAAGAGCTGAACAATCAGGACTGGCTCTATGGAAGAGCTGCCCAATCAGGACTGGCTCTATGGTCGAGCTGACCAATCAGGACTGGCTCTATGGAAGAGCTGACCAATCAGGAGTGGCTCTATGGAAGAGCTGAGCAATCAGGACTGGCTCTATGGAAGAGCTGACGAATCAGGACTGGCTCTATGGAAGAGCTGACCAATCAGGACTGGCTCTATGGTAGAGCTGACCAACCAGGACTGGCTCTAAACAAAGAACAAAGAAAATTACAGCACAGGAACAGGCCCTTCGGCCCTCCCAGCCTGCGCCGATCCAGATCACATAGAACATAGAAAATACAGCACAGAACAGGCCCTTTGGCCCACGATGTTGTGCCGAACCTTTGTCCTAGATTAATCATAGATTATCATTGAATTTACAGTGCAGAAGGAGGCCATTCGGCCCTTTGAGTCTGCACCGGCTCTTGGAAAGAGCACCATACCCAAACTCAACACCTCCACCCAACACCAAGGGCAATTTGGACATTAAGGGCAATTTATCATTGGCCAATTCACCTAACCCGCACATCTTTGGACTGTGGGAGGAAACCGGAGCACCCGGAGGAAACCCACGCAGACACGGGGAGGACGTGCAGACTCCGCACAGACAATGACCCAAGCCGGAATCGAACCTGGGACCATGGAGCTGTGAAGCAATTGCGCTATCCACAATGCTACCGTGCTGCCCTTAAGAACAAATAAATCTACACTATATCATTTTACCGTCATCCATGTACCTATCCAATAGCTGCTTGAAGGTCCCTAATGTTTCCGACTCAACTACTTCCACAGGCAGTGCATTCCATGCCCCCATTACTCTCTGGGTAAAGAACCTACCTCTGATATCCCTCCTATATCTTCCAACTTTCACCTTAAATTTATGTCCCCCCCCGGGGAAAAAGTCTCTGACTGTCTACTCTATCTATTCCCCTGATCATCTTATAAACCTCTATCAAGTCGCCCCTCGTCCTTCTCCGTTCTAATGAGAAGAGGCCTAGCACCCTCAACCTTTCCTCGTAAGACCTACTCTCCATTCCAGGCAACATCCTGGTAAATCTCCTTTGCACCTTTTCCAAAGCTTCCACATCCTTCCTAAAATGAGGCGACCAGAACTGTACACAGTACTCCAAATGTGGCCGTACCAAAGTTTTGTACAGCTGCATCATCACCTCACGGCTCTTAAATTCACTCCCTCTGTTAATGAACGCGAGCACACCATAGGCCTTCTTCACAGCTCTATCCACTTGAGTGGCAACTTTCAAAGATGTATGAACATAGACCCCAAGGTCTCTCTGCTCCTCCGCATTGCCAGGAACTCTACCGTTAACCCTGTATTCCACATTCATATTTGTCCTTCCAAAATGGACAACCTCACACTTTTCAGGGTTAAACTCCATCTGCCACTTCTCAGCCCAGCTCTGCATCCTATCTATGTCTCTTTGCAGCTGACAACAGCCCTCCTTACTATCCACAACTCCACCAATCTTCGTATCGTCTGCAAATTTACTGACCCACCCTTCAACTCCCTCATCCAAGTCATTAATGAAAATCACAAACAGCAGAGGACCCAGAACTGATCCCTGCGGTACGCCACTGGTAACTGGGATCCAGGCTGAATATTTGCCATCCACCACCACTCTCTGACTTCTATCGGTTAGCCAGTTCGTTATCCAACTGGCCAAATTTCCCACTATCCCATGCCTCCTTACTTTCTGCATAAGCCTACCATGGGGAACTTTATCAAATGCCTTACTAAAATCCATGTACACTACATCCACTGCTTTACCTTCATCCACATGCTTGGTCACCTCCTCAAAGAATTCAATAAGATTTGTAAGGCAAGACCTACCCCTCACAAATCCGTGCTGACTATCCCTAATCAAGCAGTGTCTTTCCAGATGCTCAGAAATCCTATCCTTCAGTACCCTTTCCATTACTTTGCCTACCACCGAAGTAAGACTAACTGGCCTGTAATTCCCAGGGTTATCCCTAGTTCCTTTTTTGAACAGGGGCACGACATTCGCCACTCTCCAATCCCCTGGTACCACCCCTGTTGACAGTGAGGACGAAAAGATCATTGCCAACGGCTCTGCAATTTCATCTCTTGCTTCCCATAGAATCCTTGGATATATCCCATCAGGCCCAGGGGACTTGTCTATCCTCAAGTTTTTCAAAATGCCCAACACATCTTCCTTCCTGACAAGTATTTCCTCGAGCTTACCAATCTGTTTCACACTGTCCTCTCCAACAATATCGCCCCTCTCATTTGTAAATACAGAAGAAAAATACTCATTCAAGACCTCTCCTATCTCTTCAGACTCAATACACAATCTCCCGCTACTGTCCTTGATCGGACCTACCCTCGCTCTAGTCATTCTCATATTTCTCACATATGTGTAAAAGGCCTTGGGGTTTTCCTTGATCCTACCCGCCAAAGATTGTTCATGCCCTCTCTTAGCTCTCCTAATCCCTTTCTTCAGTTCCCTCCTGGCTATCTTGTATCCCTCCAATGCCCTGTCTGAACCTTGTTTCCTCAGCCTTACATAAGTCACCTTTTTCCTTTTAACAAGACATTCAACCTCTCTTGTCAACCATGGTTCCCTCACTCGACCATCTCTTCCCTGCCTGACAGGGACATACATATCAAGGACACGTAGCACCTGTTCCTTGAACAAGTTCCACATTTCACTTGTGTCCTTCCCTGCCAGCCTATGTTCCCAACTTATGCACTTCAATTCTTGTCTGACAACATCGTATTTACCCTTCCCCCAATTGTAAACCTTGCCCTGTTGCACGTATCTATCCCTCTCCATTACTAAAGTGAAAGCCACAGAATTGTGGTCACTATCTCCAAAATGCTCCCCCACTAACAAATCTATCACTTGCCCTGGTTCATTACCCAGTACTAAATCCAATATTGCCCCTCCTCTGGTCGGACAATCTACATACTGTGTTAGAAAAGCTTCCTGGACACACTGCACAAACACCACCCCATCCAAACTATTTGATCTAAAGAGTTTCCACTCAATATTTGGGAAGTTAAAGTCGCCCATGACTACTACCCTATGACTTCTGCACCTTTCCAAAATCTGTTTCCCAATCTGTTCCTCCACATCTCTGTTACTATTGGGGGGCCTATAGAAAACTCCTAACAAGGTGACTGCTCCTTTCCTATTTCTGACTTCAACCCATACTACCTCAATAGGGTGATACTCCTCGAACTGCCTTTCTGCAGCTGTTATACTATCTCGAATTAATAATGCCACCCCCCCACCTCTTTTACCACCCTCCCTAATCTTATTGAAACATCTATAACCAGGGACCTCCAACAACCATTTCTGCCCCTCTTCTATCCAAGTTTCCGTGATGGCCACCACATCGTAGTCCCAAGTACCGATCCATGCCTTAAGTTCACCCACCTTATTCCTGATGCTTCTTGCGTTGAAGTATACACACTTCAACCCATCTCCGTGCCTGCAAATACTCTCCTTTGTCAGTGTTCCCTTCCCCACTGCCTCATTACATGCTTTGGCGTCCTGAATATCCTTCATCTAAACCTGTCTTCTATTTTCCAGGGATCTACTTCCCTCTGTTCCCCGCCCATTCATATATCTGTCTAGATGCATCTTAAATGATGCTATCGTGCCCGCCTCTACCACCTCCGCTGGCAAAGCGTTCCAGGCACCCACCACCCTCTGCGTAAAAAACGTTCCACGCACATCTCCCTTAAACTTTCCCCCTCTCACCTTGAAATCGTAACCCCTTGTAATTGACACCCCCACTCTTGGAAAAAGCTTGTTGCTATCCACCCTGTCCATACCTCTCATAATTTTGTAGACCTCAATCAGGTCCCCCCTCAACATCCGTCTTTCCAACGAAAACAATCCTAATCTACTCAAACCTTTCTTCATAGCTAGCACCCTCCATACCAGGCAACATCCTGGTGAACCTCCTCTGCACCCTCTCTAAAGCATCCACATCCTTCTGGTAATGTGGCGACCAGAACTGCACGCAGTATTCTAAATGTGGCCTAACCAAAGTCCTATACAACTGCAACATGACCTGCCGACTCTTGTACTCAATACCCCGTCCGATGAAGGCAAGCATGCTGTATGCCTTCTTGACCACTCTATCGACCTGCGTTGCCACCTTCAGGGTACAATGGACCTGAACTCCCAGATCTCTCTGTACATCAATTTTCCCCAGGACTCTTCCATTGACCGTATAGTCCGCTCTTGAATTAGATCTTCCAAAATGCATCACCTCGCATTTGCCTGGATTGAACTCCATCTGCCATTTCTCTGCCCAACTCTCCAATCTATCTATATTTTGGTGTATTCTCTGACAGTCCTCCTCGCTATCTGCAACTCCCCCAATCTTAGTATCATCTGCAAACTTGCTAATCAGACCACCTATACCTTCGTCCAGGTCATTTAAGTATGTCACAAACAACAGTGGTCCGAGCACAGAAGAGATGATATCACGGTAGAGCACCGGCATCTATGGTAGAGATGACCAATCAGGACTGGCTCTATGGAAGAGCTGACCAATCAGGACTGGCTCTATGGAAGAGCAGATCAATCAGGACTGACTCTATGGTAGAGATGACCAATCAGGACTGGCTCTATGGAAGAGCTGACCAATCAGGACTGGCTCTATGGTAGATCTGACCAATCAGGACTGGCTCTATGGAAGAGTTGACCAATCAGGACTGGCTCTATGGAAGAGCTGACAAATCAGGACTGGCTCTATGGTAGAGATGACGAATCAGGACTGGCTCTATGGAAGAGCTGACCAATCAGGACTGGCTCTATGGTAGAGCTGACCAATCAGGACTGGCTCTATGGAAGAGCTGACCAATCAGGACTGGCTCTATGGTAGAGATGACCAATCAGGACTGGCTCTATGGCAGAGCCGACCAATCAGGACTGGCTCTATGGTAGAGCTGACAAATCAGGACTGGCTCTATGGAAGAGCTGACTAATCAGGACTGGCTCTATGGTAGAGCTGACCAATCAGGACTGGCTCTATGGTAGAGATGACGAATCAGGACTGGTTCTATGGAAGAGCTGACCAATCAGGACTGGCTCTATGGTAGAGATGACGAATCAGGACTGGCTCTATGGAAGAGCTGACCAATCAGGACTGGCTCTATGGTAGAGCTGACCAATCAGGACTGGCTCTATGGAAGAGCTGACCAATCAGGACTGGCTCTATGGTAGAGATGACCAATCAGGACTGGCTCTATGGCAGAGCTGACCAATCAGGACTGGCTCTATGGTAGAGCTGACAAATCAGGACTGGCTCTATGGTAGAGCTGACCAATCAGGACTGGCTCTATGGAAGAGCCGACCAATCAGTTCCACGGCCTTTTCCTCAAGTATTTATCCAATTTTCTTTTGGAAGTTATTATTGAATCTGCTCCCTCCGCCCTTTCAGGCAGCACATTCCAGATCACAGCAACTCGCTGTGTTTAAAAAAAAAAATCATCATCCACCTTTCTGCCACTGGCACTGACTCTATCAAAACATTTCAGTATTGTGAACTGTGAACTGAAGCTCTCAGCTCAATGTGGGGGAGAAAGTTCAGCCCCTCCAAGTCTCTCAATGTAACTGATACCATTCTGCTCATTAGCCAACTGCTGGGAAAGGTGAGGCAAGGGTCCTTTTGATAAAGAATTGGAGTGTTTCTAATTGGATTCCACGGGAGGGAAGTGGATTTGATGAGGCGAACAGGAGAGAAGACGGTGTTGGCATGGATACAACTGTGTTTGTTCAAAGTGAATCTTACCTTTGCGATGCCTTCGTTGGTGGTTGACACACAGTTGTCGGCTCCGCTATTTTTACTGATCATTCTCCAGAGTTCAGCGTACGTGCTGTCCTGCTCCAAAGGATTTGTCCCCTTTGCCTGGAAATACTGATAGACAGAGGAGTCTCTCACTGTGCCGTACGATAAATCAGACTGCTTGGCCAGATCCTGGAACGAACTGGGAGTAAAAGAAAGGAGTTTGAGAACTGAGCAGAGCGGAGCCGAAAGAAAGACAATCAGTCCTGTCATTGTTGGAGCAGATCAATAAATTGGCCAATATTTGGACTTTGATACAGAGAGTGGAAGCTGAGGTTTTCTGAGATGGGCTGTAAGGTGAGGTAATCCAGCTCCCCCACCATCTCTAAGCGTGGAAAACTTTGTGGGACATCGCACAAACCACCAGCTGCTTTTACAAAGTCCAAGTGTCCAGTGACCATCACTGAATGTAATAGTTTCAGTGCTTCTGAATGTTAATCAGTACCGCCATGAATATGGATTGAAATAAAAATTGTGGGCAGCACGGTAGCACAGTGGTTAGCACAATTGCTTCACAGCTCCAGGGTCCCAGGTTCGATTCCCCACTGGGTCACTGTCTGTGCGGAGTCTGCACGTTCTCCCCGTGTCTGCGTGGGTTTCCTCCGGGTGCTCCGGTTTCCTCCCACAGTCCAAAGATGTGCAGGTTAGGTGGATTGGCCGCGATAGATTGCCCCTTAGTGTCCAAAACTGCCCTTGGTGTTGGGTGGGGTTACTGGGTTATGGGGATAGGGTGGAGGTGTTGACCTTGGGTAGGGTGCTCTTTCCAAGAGCCGGTGCAGACTCGATGGACCGAATGGCCTCCTTCTGCACTGTAAATTCTATGAATGTATGAAAAGGAAAACTGCCCAGCGAGCCTGAATCTTAATCAGACAACAGTCAGATCACAAGCAGCAGCTACTTCACACCCACACTCTTCATCTTGATCTTAACAAGATTAGTTTTTGTTATTTCATTGCTTGCCATCATCTGACCAGCACATTCACATCAGGCAGGAACACGTCTCCTTTTTAGAAACCGATTTCCTGTGTGTATCAATGAAAACGAGTCTGGGAGAAGATACATGGGTGATGTGGGAGATCAGGTGCATAACATCTTCCCATCAGAGGGTCATATCCAACCTTACAGACAATAAAGTGACATTCTGACCCTTGGCTTCAGCGAGGAAATTTGTCTCAGTATTTTATTTCTGCACTTGTAGATATGCGTTGTTGTCAAGTAAATATGAAATATAAACTTTACCAGTCAGCACCACACTCTAGTCTGACAAATCCTTTCTAACTAACATCTGAATGAGTATTACTGAACCTAACTAAATGTGACAGCTTGTGGGTGAAGTGCTTCCTGAATTGTAATTCTGCCATTGCAACGCATCCACTTATTTCCAATATCTGTGAGATAGAGACACTCACAGTGCAGAAAGGTCACTGTGGAGCAGAAAGGTCACTGTGGAGCAGAAAGGTCACTGTGGAGAATAAACCACACACGTTAATAGACAATAGCCCAAACGGAACTGAACAACAAGTTTACTGGACAATACCTTGAAATATGCTGTTAATGTTTATTCACTGAGTTCATTCTTCATGCAGTGCAAAAGCCAATCGGCTCAGATTGAAGGACAGGATCTGGTCTCACCACTTGGGAAAAGATAAACAAGAGCAGCGGAATTCCCTGTTTCTGACAACGCAGAATGCGCGGACTTTTACGTCAGAAATACCGGCGCCCCACCTGGACCAATCACCCGACCATTAATAGGCTAGCACCGCTCCGCGTGGAACACAATCGATTCCAATGAGAAACAATACGGGACTCGCCGGGTCCGTGACTCATTACACACACACGTTACACTCCCCACACACACTCATCCCAGCCGCACACACACGTTACACTCCCCACACACACTCATCCCAGCCGCACACACACATTACACTCCCCACACACACTCATCCCAGCCGCACACACACATTACACTCCCCACACACACTCATCCCAGCCGCGCACACACATTACACTCCCCACACACACTCATCCCAGCCACGCACACACATTACACTCCCCACACACACTCATCCCAGCCACACACACACATTACACTCCCCCCACACACTCATCCCAGCCGCACACACACATTACACACACACACTCATCCCAGCCACACACACACATTACACTCCCCACACACACTCATCCCAGCCGCACACACACATTACACTCCCCACACACACTCATCCCAGCCACACACACATTACACTCCCCACACACACTCATCCCAGCCGCACACACATATTACATTCCCCACACACACTCATCCCAGCCACGCACACACATTACACACCCCACACACACTCATCCCAGCCACACACATTACACTCCTCCCACACACTCATCCCAGCCGCACACACACATTACACTCCCCACACACACTCATCCCAGCCACACACACACATTACACTCCCCACACACACTCATCCCAGCCACACACACATTACTCTCCCCACACACACTCATCCCAGCCACACACACACATTACACTCCCCACACACATTCATCCCAGCCACACACACATTACACTCCCCACACACACTCATGCCAGCCACACACACACATTACACTCCCCACACACACTCATCCCAGCCACACACACACATTACACTCCCCACACATACTCATCCCAGCCACACAGACACATTACACTCCCCACACACACTCATCCCAGCCACACACACACATTACGCTCCCCACACACACTCATCCCAGCCATGCACACACATTATACTCCCCACACACACTCATCCCAGCCACACACACACATTACACTCCCCCCACACACTCATCCCAGCCGCACACACACATTACACTCCCCACACACACATCCCAGCCACGCACACACATTACACTCCCCACACACACTCATCCCAGCCGCACACACACATTACACTCCCAACACACACTCATCCCAGCCACACACACATATTACACTCCCCACACACACTCATCCCAGCCTCACACACACATTACACTCCCCACACACACTCATCCCAGCCGCACATACACGTTACACTCCCCACACACACTCATCCCAGCCGCACACACACGTTACACTCCCCACACACACTCATCCCGGCCGCACACACATATTACACTCCCCACACACACTCATCCCAGCCACGCACACACATTACACACCCCACACACACTCATCCTAGCCACACACACACATTACACTCACCCTACACACTCATCCCAGCCGCACACACACATTACACTCCCCACACACACTCATCCCAGCCGCACACACATTACACTCCCCACACACACTCATCCCAGCCGCACACACATATTACACTCCCCATACACACTCATCCCAGCCGCACACACATATTACACTCCCCACACACACTCATCCCAGCCACGCACACGCATTACACACCCCACACACACTCATCCCAGCCACACACACATTACACTCCCCACACACACTCATCCCAGCCACGCACACACATTACACTCCCCACACACACTCATCCCAGCCGCACACACACATTACACTCCCCACACACACTCATCCCAGCCACACACACACATTACACTCCCCACACACACTCATCCCAGCCGCACACACACATTACACTCCCCACACACACTCATCCCAGCCGCACACACATATTACATTCCCCACACACACTCATCCCAGCCACGCACACACATTACACACCCCACACACACTCATCCCAGCCACACACATTACACTCCTCCCACACACTCATCCCAGCCGCACACACACATTACACTCCCCACACACACTCATCCCAGCCACACACACACATTACACTCCCCACACACACTCATCCCAGCCACACACACATTACACTCCCCACACACACTCATCCCAGCCACACACACACATTACACTCCCCACACACACTCATCCCAGCCACACACACATTACACTCCCCACACACACTCATGCCAGCCACACACACACATTACACTCCCCACACACACTCATCCCAGCCACACACACACATTACACTCCCCACACATACTCATCCCAGCCACACAGACACATTACACTCCCCACACACACTCATCCCAGCCACACACACACATTACGCTCCCCACACACACTCATCCCAGCCATGCACACACATTATACTCCCCACACACACTCATCCCAGCCACACACACACATTACACTCCCCCCACACACTCATCCCAGCCGCACACACACATTACACTCCCCACACACACATCCCAGCCACGCACACACATTACACTCCCCACACACACTCATCCCAGCCGCACACACACATTACACTCCCAACACACACTCATCCCAGCCACACACACATATTACACTCCCCACACACACTCATCCCAGCCACACACACACATTACACTCCCCACACACACTCATCCCAGCCGCACATACACGTTACACTCCCCACACACACTCATCCCAGCCGCACACACACGTTACACTCCCCACACACACTCATCCCGGCCGCACACACATATTACACTCCCCACACACACTCATCCCAGCCACGCACACACATTACACACCCCACACACACTCATCCTAGCCACACACACACATTACACTCACCCTACACACTCATCCCAGCCGCACACACACATTACACTCCCCACACACACTCATCCCAGCCGCACACACATTACACTCCCCACACACACTCATCCCAGCCGCACACACATATTACACTCCCCATACACACTCATCCCAGCCGCACACACATATTACACTCCCCACACACACTCATCCCAGCCACGCACACGCATTACACACCCCACACACACTCATCCCAGCCACACACACATTACACTCCCCACACACACTCATCCCAGCCACGCACACACATTACACTCCCCACACACACTCATCCCAGCCGCACACACATATTACACTCCCCATACACACTCATCCCAGCCGCACACACATTACACACCCCACACACACTCATCCCAGCCACACACACATTACACTCCCCACACACACTCATCCCAGCCACACACACATTACACACCCCACACACACTCATCCCAGCCACACACACATTACACTCCCCACACACACTCATCCCAGCCACGCACACACATTACACTCCCCACACACACTCATCCCAGCCGCACACACATATTACACTCCCCACACACACTCATCCCAGCCGCACACACAAATGACACTCCCCACACACACTCATCCCAGCCACACACACACATTACACTCCCCACACACTCATCCCAGCCGCACACACACATTACACTCCCCACACACACTCATCCCAGCCACACACACACATTACACCCCCCACACACACTCATCCCAGCCACACACACATTACACTCCCCACACACATTCATCCCAGCCACACACACACATTACACTCCCCACACACACTCATCCCAGCCACACACACACATTACGCTCCCCACACACACTCATCCCAGCCGCGCACACACATTACACTCCCCACACACACTCATCCCAGCCACACACACACATTACACTCCCCCCACACACTCATCCCAGCCGCACACACACATTACACTCCCCACACACACTCATCCCAGCCACACACACACATTACACTCCCCACACACACTCATCCCAGCCGCACACACACATTACGCTCCCCACACACACTCATCCCAGCCACACACACACATTACACTCCCCACACACACTCATCCCAGCCACACACACACATTACACTCCCCACACACACTCATCCCAGCCACACACACATTACACTCCCCACACACACTCATCCCAGCCACACACACACATTACACTCCCCACACACACTCATCCCAGCCACACACACATTACACTCCCCACACACACTCATGCCAGCCACACACACACATTACACTCCCCACACACACTCATCCCAGCCACACACACACATTACACTCCCCACACATACTCATCCCAGCCACACAGACACATTACACTCCCCACACACACTCATCCCAGCCACACACACACATTACGCTCCCCACACACACTCATCCCAGCCATGCACACACATTATACTCCCCACACACACTCATCCCAGCCACACACACACATTACACTCCCCCCACACACTCATCCCAGCCGCACACACACATTACACTCCCCACACACACATCCCAGCCACGCACACACATTACACTCCCCACACACACTCATCCCAACCGCACACACACATTACACTCCCAACACACACTCATCCCAGCCACACACACATATTACACTCCCCACACACACTCATCCCAGCCACACACACACATTACACTCCCCACACACACTCATCCCAGCCGCACATACACGTTACACTCCCCACACACACTCATCCCAGCCGCACACACACGTTACACTCCCCACACACACTCATCCCGGCCGCACACACATATTACACTCCCCACACACACTCATCCCAGCCACGCACACACATTACACACCCCACACACACTCATCCTAGCCACACACACACATTACACTCACCCTACACACTCATCCCAGCCGCACACACACATTACACTCCCCACACACACTCATCCCAGCCGCACACACATTACACTCCCCACACACACTCATCCCAGAGGCACACACATATTACACTCCCCATACACACTCATCCCAGCCGCACACACATATTACACTCCCCACACACACTCATCCCAGCCACGCACACGCATTACACACCCCACACACACTCATCCCAGCCACACACACATTACACTCCCCACACACACTCATCCCAGCCACGCACACACATTACACTCCCCACACACACTCATCCCAGCCGCACACACATATTACACTCCCCATACACACTCATCCCAGCCGCACACACATTCCACACCCCACACACACTCATCCCAGCCACACACACATTACACTCCCCACACACACTCAACCCAGCCACACACACATTACACACCCCACACACACTCATCCCAGCCACACACACATTACACTCCCCACACACACTCATCCCAGCCACGCACACACATTACACTCCCCACACACACTCATCCCAGCCGCACACACATATTACACTCCCCACACACACTCATCCCAGCCGCACACACATATTACACTCCCCACACACACTCATCCCAGCCACACACACACATTACACTCCCCACACACTCATCCCAGCCGCACACACACATTACACTCCCCACACACACTCATCCCAGCCACACACACACATTACACCCCCCACACACACTCATCCCAGCCACACACACATTACACTCCACACACACATTCATCCCAGCCACACACACACATTACACTCCCCACACACACTCATCCCAGCCACACACACACATTACGCTCCCCACACACACTCATCCCAGCCGCGCACACACATTACACTCCCCACACACACTCATCCCAGCCACACACACACATTACACTCCCCCCACACACTCATCCCAGCCGCACACACACATTACACTCCCCACACACACTCATCCCAGCCACGCACACACATTACACACCCCACACACACTCATCCTAGCCACACACACACATTACACTCACCCTACACACTCATCCCAGCCGCACACACACATTACACTCCCCACACACACTCATCCCAGCCGCACACACATTACACTCCCCACACACACTCATCCCAGAGGCACACACATATTACACTCCCCATACACACTCATCCCAGCCACACACACACATTACATTCCCCACACATACTCATCCCAGCCACACAGACACATTACACTCCCCACACACACTCATCCCAGCCACACACACACATTACGCTCCCCACACACACTCATCCCAGCCATGCACACACATTATACTCCCCACACACACTCATCCCAGCCACACACACACATTACACTCCCCCCACACACTCATCCCAGCCGCACACACACATTACACTCCCCACACACACATCCCAGCCACGCACACACATTACACTCCCCACACACACTCATCCCAACCGCACACACACATTACACTCCCAACACACACTCATCCCAGCCACACACACATATTACACTCCCCACACACACTCATCCCAGCCACACACACACATTACACTCCCCACACACACTCATCCCAGCCGCACATACACGTTACACTCCCCACACACACTCATCCCAGCCGCACACACACGTTACACTCCCCACACACACTCATCCCGGCCGCACACACATATTACACTCCCCACACACACTCATCCCAGCCACGCACACACATTACACACCCCACACACACTCATCCTAGCCACACACACACATTACACTCACCCTACACACTCATCCCAGCCGCACACACACATTACACTCCCCACACACACTCATCCCAGCCGCA
This sequence comes from Scyliorhinus torazame, assembly GCF_047496885.1. Taxonomy (NCBI): domain Eukaryota; kingdom Metazoa; phylum Chordata; class Chondrichthyes; order Carcharhiniformes; family Scyliorhinidae; genus Scyliorhinus; species Scyliorhinus torazame. The sequence continues at coordinate 4,543,917 of NC_092734.1, read as the reverse complement.
CACACATTACACTCCCCACACACACTCATCCCAGAGGCACACACATATTACACTCCCCATACACACTCATCCCAGCCGCACACACATATTACACTCCCCACACACACTCATCCCAGCCACGCACACGCATTACACACCCCACACACACTCATCCCAGCCACACACACATTACACTCCCCACACACACTCATCCCAGCCACGCACACACATTACACTCCCCACACACACTCATCCCAGCCGCACACACATATTACACTCCCCATACACACTCATCCCAGCCGCACACACATTCCACACCCCACACACACTCATCCCAGCCACACACACATTACACTCCCCACACACACTCAACCCAGCCACACACACATTACACACCCCACACACACTCATCCCAGCCACACACACATTACACTCCCCACACACACTCATCCCAGCCACGCACACACATTACACTCCCCACACACACTCATCCCAGCCGCACACACATATTACACTCCCCACACACACTCATCCCAGCCGCACACACATATTACACTCCCCACACACACTCATCCCAGCCACACACACACATTACACTCCCCACACACTCATCCCAGCCGCACACACACATTACACTCCCCACACACACTCATCCCAGCCACACACACACATTACACCCCCCACACACACTCATCCCAGCCACACACACATTACACTCCCCACACACATTCATCCCAGCCACACACACACATTACACTCCCCACACACACTCATCCCAGCCACACACACACATTACGCTCCCCACACACACTCATCCCAGCCGCGCACACACATTACACTCCCCACACACACTCATCCCAGCCACACACACACATTACACTCCCCCCACACACTCATCCCAGCCGCACACACACATTACACTCCCCACACACACTCATCCCAGCCACACACACACATTACACTCCCCACACACACTCATCCCAGCCGCACACACACATTACGCTCCCCACACACACTCATCCCAGCCACACACACACATTACACTCCCCACACACACTCATCCCAGCCACACACACACATTACACTCCCCACACACACTCATCCCAGCCACACACACATTACACTCCCCACACACACTCATCCCAGCCACACACACACATTACACTCCCCACACACACTCATCCCAGCCACACACACATTACACTCCCCACACACACTCATGCCAGCCACACACACACATTACACTCCCCACACACACTCATCCCAGCCACACACACACATTACACTCCCCACACATACTCATCCCAGCCACACAGACACATTACACTCCCCACACACACTCATCCCAGCCACACACACACATTACGCTCCCCACACACACTCATCCCAGCATCGCACACACATTACACTCCCCACACACACTCATCCCAGCCACACACACACATTACACTCCCCCCACACACTCATCCCAGCCGCACACACACATTACACTCCCCACACACACATCCCAGCCACGCACACACATTACACTCCCCACACACACTCATCCCAGCCATGCACACACATTACACTCCCCACACACACTCATCCCAGCCGCACACTCACATTACACTCCCCACACAAACTCATCCCAGCCGCACACACACATTACACTCCCCCCACACACTCATCCCAGCCGCACACACACATTACACTCCCCACACACACTCATCCCAGCCGCACACACACATTACACTCCCCACACACACTCATCCCAGCCACGCACACACATTACACTCCCCACACACTCCTCCCAGCCACGCACACACATTACACTCCCCACACACACTCATCCCAGCCGCACACACACATTACACTCCCCACACACACTCATCCCAGCCTCACACACATATTACACTCCCCACACACACTCATCCCAGCCACACGCACACATTACACACCCCACACACACTCAACCCAGCCACACACATATTACACTCCCCACACACAGACTCATCCCAGCCGCACACACACATTACACTCCCCACACACACTCATCCCAGCCACACACACACATTACACTCCCCACACACACTCATCCCAGCCGCACACACACATTACACTCCCCACACACACTCATCCCAGCCGCACACACATATTACACTCCCCATACACACTCATCCCGGCCGCACACACACATTACACTTCCCACACACACTCATCCCAGCCACGCACACACATTACACACCCCACACACACTCATCCCAGCCACACACACACATTACACTCCCCCTACACACTCATCCCAGCCGCACACACACATTACACTCCCCACACACACTCATCCCAGCCGCGCACACATTACACTCCCCACACACACTCATCCCAGCCGCACACACATATTACACTCCCCATACACACTCATCCCTGCCGCACACACATATTACACTCCCCACACACACTCATGCCAGCCACGCACACATATTACACACCCCACACACACTCATCCCAGCCACACACACATTACACTCCCCCCACACACTCATCCCAGCTGCACACACACATTACACTCCCCACACACACTCATCCCAGTCACACACACACATTACACCCCCCACACGCACTCATCCCAGCCACACACACATTACACTCCCCACACACATTCATCCCAGCCACACACACACATTACAATCCCCACACACACTCATCCCAGCCACACACACACATTACACTCCCCACACACACTCATCCCAGCCACACAGACACATTACACTCCCCACACACACTCATCCCAGCCACACACACACATTACGCTCCCCCCACACACTCATCCCAACCGCACACACACATTACACTCCCCACACACACTCATCCCAGCCGCACACACATATTACACTCCCCACACACACCATCCCAGCCACACACACATTACACTCCCCACACACACTCATCCCAGCCACGCAAACACATTACACTCCCCATACACACTCATCCCAGCCACGCACACACATTACACTCCCCACACACACTCATCCCAGCCACACACACACATTACACTCCCCACACACACTCATCCCAGCCACGCACACACATTACACTCCCCCCACACACTCATCCCAGCCGCACACACACATTACACTCCGCACACACACTCATCCCAGCCGCACACACATATTACACTCCCCACACACACCATCCCAGCCACACAACAAACATTACACTCCCCACACAGACTCATCCCAGCCGCACACTCACATTAAACACCCCACACAAACTCATCCCAGCCGCACACACACATTACACTCCCCCCACACACTCATCCCAGCCGCACACACACATTACACTCCCCACACACACTCATCCCAGCCGCACACACACATTACACTCCCCACACACACTCATCCCAGCCACGCACACACATTACACTCCCCACACACTCCTCCCAGCCACGCACACACATTACACTCCGCACACACACTCATCCCAGCCGCACACACACATTACACTCCCCACACACACTCATCCCAGCCACACACACATATTACACTCCCCACACACACTCATCCCAGCCACACGCACACATTACACACCCCACACACACTCATCCCAGCCACACACATATTACACTTCCCACACACACTCATGCCAGCCGCATACACACATTACACTCCCCCCACACACTCATCCCAGCCACGCACACACATTACACTCCCCACACACACTCATCCCAGCCGCACACACACATTACATTCCCCACACACACTCATCCAAGCCACGCACACAAATTACACTCCCCAAACACACTCATCCCAGCCACACACACACATTACACTCCCCACACACACTCATCCCAGCCGCACACACACATTACACTCCCCACACACACTCATCCCAGCCGCACACACACATTACACTCCCCACACACACTCATCCCAGCCGCATACACACATTACACTCCCCACACACACTCATCCCAGCCACACACACACATTACACTCCCCACACACACTCATCCCAGCCACACACACATTACACTCCCCACACACACTCATGCCAGCCACACACACACATTACACTCCCCACACACACTCATCCCAGCCACACACACACATTACACTCCCCACACATACTCATCCCAGCCACACAGACACATTACACTCCCCACACACACTCATCCCAGCCACACACACACATTACGCTCCCCACACACACTCATCCCAGCCATGCACACACATTATACTCCCCACACACACTCATCCCAGCCACACACACACATTACACTCCCCCCACACACTCATCCCAGCCGCACACACACATTACACTCCCCACACACACATCCCAGCCACGCACACACATTACACTCCCCACACACACTCATCCCAGCCGCACACACACATTACACTCCCAACACACACTCATCCCAGCCACACACACATATTACACTCCCCACACACACTCATCCCAGCCACACACACACATTACACTCCCCACACACACTCATCCCAGCCGCACATACACGTTACACTCCCCACACACACTCATCCCAGCCGCACACACACGTTACACTCCCCACACACACTCATCCCGGCCGCACACACATATTACACTCCCCACACACACTCATCCCAGCCACGCACACACATTACACACCCCACACACACTCATCCTAGCCACACACACACATTACACTCACCCTACACACTCATCCCAGCCGCACACACACATTACACTCCCCACACACACTCATCCCAGCCGCACACACATTACACTCCCCACACACACTCATCCCAGCCGCACACACATATTACACTCCCCATACACACTCATCCCAGCCGCACACACATATTACACTCCCCACACACACTCATCCCAGCCACGCACACGCATTACACACCCCACACACACTCATCCCAGCCACACACACATTACACTCCCCACACACACTCATCCCAGCCACGCACACACATTACACTCCCCACACACACTCATCCCAGCCGCACACACATATTACACTCCCCATACACACTCATCCCAGCCGCACACACATTACACACCCCACACACACTCATCCCAGCCACACACACATTACACTCCCCACACACACTCATCCCAGCCACACACACATTACACACCCCACACACACTCATCCCAGCCACACACACATTACACTCCCCACACACACTCATCCCAGCCACGCACACACATTACACTCCCCACACACACTCATCCCAGCCGCACACACATATTACACTCCCCACACACACTCATCCCAGCCGCACACACATATTACACTCCCCACACACACTCATCCCAGCCACACACACACATTACACTCCCCACACACTCATCCCAGCCGCACACACACATTACACTCCCCACACACACTCATCCCAGCCACACACACACATTACACCCCCCACACACACTCATCCCAGCCACACACACATTACACTCCCCACACACATTCATCCCAGCCACACACACACATTACACTCCCCACACACACTCATCCCAGCCACACACACACATTACGCTCCCCACACACACTCATCCCAGCCGCGCACACACATTACACTCCCCACACACACTCATCCCAGCCACACACACACATTACACTCCCCCCACACACTCATCCCAGCCGCACACACACATTACACTCCCCACACACACTCATCCCAGCCACACACACACATTACACTCCCCACACACACTCATCCCAGCCGCACACACACATTACGCTCCCCACACACACTCATCCCAGCCACACACACACATTACACTCCCCACACACACTCATCCCAGCCACACACACACATTACACTCCCCACACACACTCATCCCAGCCACACACACATTACACTCCCCACACACACTCATCCCAGCCACACACACACATTACACTCCCCACACACACTCATCCCAGCCACACACACATTACACTCCCCACACACACTCATGCCAGCCACACACACACATTACACTCCCCACACACACTCATCCCAGCCACACACACACATTACACTCCCCACACACACTCATCCCAGCCACACACACACATTACACTCCCCACACACACTCATCCCAGCCGCACAGACACATTACACTCCCCACACACACTCATCCCAGCCACACACACACATTACACTCCCCACACATACTCATCCCAGCCACACAGACACATTACACTCCCCACACACACTCATCCCAGCCACACACACACATTACGCTCCCCACACACACTCATCCCAGCCATGCACACACATTATACTCCCCACACACACTCATCCCAGCCACACACACACATTACACTCCCCCCACACACTCATCCCAGCCGCACACACACATTACACTCCCCACACACACATCCCAGCCACGCACACACATTACACTCCCCACACACACTCATCCCAACCGCACACACACATTACACTCCCAACACACACTCATCCCAGCCACACACACATATTACACTCCCCACACACACTCATCCCAGCCACACACACACATTACACTCCCCACACACACTCATCCCAGCCGCACATACACGTTACACTCCCCACACACACTCATCCCAGCCACAGACACACATTACACTCCCCACACACACTCATCCCAGCCACACACACACATTACACTCCCCACAGACACTCATCCCAGCCGCATACACACATTACACTCCCCCCACACACTCATCCCAGCCACGCACACACATTACACTCCCCACACACACTCATCCCAGCCGCACACACACATTACATTCCCCATACACACTCATCCCAGCCACACACACACATTACACTCCCCACACACACTCATCCCAGCCGCACACACACATTACACTCCCCACACACACTCATCCCAGCCGCACACACACATTACACTCCCCACACACACTCATCCCAGCCGCATACACACATTACACTCCCCACACACACTCATCCCAGCCACACACACACATTACACTCCCCCCACACACTCATCCCAGCCGCACACACACATTACACTCCCCACACACACTCATCCCAGCCACACACACACATTACACTCCCCACACACACTCATCCCAGCCGCACACACACATTACGCTCCCCACACACACTCATCCCAGCCACACACACACATTACACTCCCCACACACACTCATCCCAGCCACACACACACATTACACTCCCCACACACACTCATCCCAGCCACACACACATTACACTCCCCACACACACTCATCCCAGCCACACACACACATTACACTCCCCACACACACTCATCCCAGCCACACACACATTACACTCCCCACACACACTCATGCCAGCCACACACACACATTACACTCCCCACACACACTCATCCCAGCCACACACACACATTACACTCCCCACACATACTCATCCCAGCCACACAGACACATTACACTCCCCACACACACTCATCCCAGCCACACACACACATTACGCTCCCCACACACACTCATCCCAGCATCGCACACACATTACACTCCCCACACACACTCATCCCAGCCACACACACACATTACACTCCCCCCACACACTCATCCCAGCCGCACACACACATTACACTCCCCACACACACATCCCAGCCACGCACACACATTACACTCCCCACACACACTCATCCCAGCCATGCACACACATTACACTCCCCACACACACTCATCCCAGCCGCACACTCACATTACACTCCCCACACAAACTCATCCCAGCCGCACACACACATTACACTCCCCCCACACACTCATCCCAGCCGCACACACACATTACACTCCCCACACACACTCATCCCAGCCGCACACACACATTACACTCCCCACACACACTCATCCCAGCCACGCACACACATTACACTCCCCACACACTCCTCCCAGCCACGCACACACATTACACTCCCCACACACACTCATCCCAGCCGCACACACACATTACACTCCCCACACACACTCATCCCAGCCTCACACACATAGTACACTCCCCACACACACTCATCCCAGCCACACGCACACATTACACACCCCACACACACTCAACCCAGCCACACACATATTACACTCCCCACACACAGACTCATCCCAGCCGCACACACACATTACACTCCCCACACACACTCATCCCAGCCACACACACACATTACACTCCCCACACACACTCATCCCAGCCGCACACACACATTACACTCCCCACACACACTCATCCCAGCCGCACACACATATTACACTCCCCATACACACTCATCCCGGCCGCACACACACATTACACTTCCCACACACACTCATCCCAGCCACGCACACACATTACACACCCCACACACACTCATCCCAGCCACACACACACATTACACTCCCCCTACACACTCATCCCAGCCGCACACACACATTACACTCCCCACACACACTCATCCCAGCCGCGCACACATTACACTCCCCACACACACTCATCCCAGCCGCACACACATATTACACTCCCCATACACACTCATCCCTGCCGCACACACATATTACACTCCCCACACACACTCATGCCAGCCACGCACACATATTACACACCCCACACACACTCATCCCAGCCACACACACATTACACTCCCCCCACACACTCATCCCAGCTGCACACACACATTACACTCCCCACACACACTCATCCCAGTCACACACACACATTACACCCCCCACACGCACTCACCCAGCCACACACACATTACACTCCCCACACACATTCATCCCAGCCACACACACACATTACAATCCCCACACACACTCATCCCAGCCACACACACACATTACACTCCCCACACACACTCATCCCAGCCACACAGACACATTACACTCCCCACACACACTCATCCCAGCCACACACACACATTACGCTCCCCCCACACACTCATCCCAACCGCACACACACATTACACTCCCCACACACACTCATCCCAGCCGCACACACATATTACACTCCCCACACACACCATCCCAGCCACACACACATTACACTCCCCACACACACTCATCCCAGCCACGCAAACACATTACACTCCCCATACACACTCATCCCAGCCACGCACACACATTACACTCCCCACACACACTCATCCCAGCCACACACACACATTACACTCCCCACACACACTCATCCCAGCCACGCACACACATTACACTCCCCCCACACACTCATCCCAGCCGCACACACACATTACACTCCGCACACACACTCATCCCAGCCGCACACACATATTACACTCCCCACACACACCATCCCAGCCACACAACAAACATTACACTCCCCACACAGACTCATCCCAGCCGCACACTCACATTAAACACCCCACACAAACTCATCCCAGCCGCACACACACATTACACTCCCCCCACACACTCATCCCAGCCGCACACACACATTACACTCCCCACACACACTCATCCCAGCCGCACACACACATTACACTCCCCACACACACTCATCCCAGCCACGCACACACATTACACTCCCCACACACTCCTCCCAGCCACGCACACACATTACACTCCGCACACACACTCATCCCAGCCGCACACACACATTACACTCCCCACACACACTCATCCCAGCCACACACACATATTACACTCCCCACACACACTCATCCCAGCCACACGCACACATTACACACCCCACACACACTCATCCCAGCCACACACATATTACACTCCCCACACACACTCATGCCAGCCGCATACACACATTACACTCCCCCCACACACTCATCCCAGCCACGCACACACATTACACTCCCCACACACACTCATCCCAGCCGCACACACACATTACATTCCCCACACACACTCATCCAAGCCACGCACACAAATTACACTCCCCAAACACACTCATCCCAGCCACACACACACATTACACTCCCCACACACACTCATCCCAGCCGCACACACACATTACACTCCCCACACACACTCATCCCAGCCGCACACACACATTACACTCCCCACACACACTCATCCCAGCCGCATACACACATTACACTCCCCACACACACTCATCCCAGCCGCACACACACATTACACTCCCCACACACACTCATCCCAGCCGCACACACACATTACACTCCCCACACACACTAATCCCAGCCGCATACACACATTACACTCCCCACACACACTCATCCCAGCCGCACACACACATTACACTCCCCATACACACTCATCCCAGCCACACACACAGATTTCTCTCCCCACACACACTCATCCCAGCCACACACACACATTACACTCCCCACACACACTCATCCCAGCCACACACACACATTACACTCCCCACACACACTCATCCCATCCACGCACACACATTACACTCCCCACACACACTCATCCCAGCCGCACACACACATTGCACTCCCCACACACACTCATCCCAGCCACGCACACACATTACACTCCCCACACACTCTCATCCCAGCCACGCACACACATTACACTCCCCACACACACTCATCCCAGCCGCACACACATTACACTCCCCACCCACACTCATCCCAGCCGCACACACACATTACACTCCCCACACACACTCATCCCAGCCGCACACACATTACACTCCCCACACACACTCATCCCAGCCGCACAGACACATTACACTCCCCATACAGACTCATCCCAGCCACACACACACATTATACTCCCCACACACACTCATCCCAGCCACGCACACATTACACACCCCACACACACTCATCCCAGCCACACACACACATTACTCTCCCCACACACACTCATCCCAGCCACGCACACACATTACACTCCCCACACACTCATCCCATCCACACACACAGCTTACGCTCCCCACACACACTCATCCCAGCCACAGACACACATTACACTCCCCACACACACTCATCCCAGCCACACACACACATTACACTCCCCACAGACACTCATCCCAGCCGCATACACACATTACACTCCCCCCACACACTCATCCCAGCCACGCACACACATTACACTCCCCACACACACTCATCCCAGCCGCACACACACATTACATTCCCCATACACACTCATCCCAGCCACACACACACATTACACTCCCCACACACACTCATCCCAGCCGCACACACACATTACACTCCCCACACACACTCATCCCAGCCGCACACACACATTACACTCCCCACACACACTCATCCCAGCCGCATACACACATTACACTCCCCACACACACTCATCCCAGCCGCACACACACATTACACTCCCCATACACACTCATCCCAGCCACACACACAGATTTCTCTCCCCACACACACTCATCCGAGCCACGCACACAAATTACACTCCCCATACACACTCATCCCAGCCACACACACACATTACACTCCCCACACACACTCATCCCAGCCACACACACCTTACACACCCCACACACACTCATCCCAGCCACACACACACATTACACTCCCCACACACACTCATCCCATCCACGCACACACATTACACTCCCCACACACACTCATCCCAGCCACACACACACATTACACTCCCCACACACACTCATCCCAGCCACGCACACACATTACACTCCCCCCACACACTCATCCCAGCCGCACACACACATTACACTCCCCACACACACTCATCCCAGCCGCACACACATATTACACTCCCCACACACACCATCCCAGCCACACACACACATTACACTCCCCACACAGACTCATCCCAGCCGCACACTCACATTACACACCCCACACAAACTCATCCCAGCCGCACACACACATTACAATCCCCCCACACACTCATCCCAGCCGCACACACACATTACACTCCCCACACACACTCATCCCAGCCGCACACACACATTACACTCCCCACACACACTCATCCCAGCCACGCACACACATTACACTCCCCACACACTCCTCCCAGCCACGCACACACATTACACTCCGCACACACACTCATCCCAGCCGCACACACACATTACACTCCCCACACACACTCATCCCAGCCACACACACATATTACACTCCCCACACACACTCATCCCAGCCACAGGCACACATTACACACCCCACACACACTCAACCCAGCCACACACATATTACACTCCCCACACACACTCATGCCAGCCGCATACACACATTACACTCCCCCCACACACTCATCCCAGCCACGCACACACATTACACTCCCCACACACACTCATCCCAGCCGCACACACACATTACATTCCCCACACACACTCATCCAAGCCACGCACACAAATTACACTCCCCATACACACTCATCCCAGCCACACACACACATTACACTCCCCACACACACTCATCCCAGCCGCACACACACATTACACTCCCCACACACACTCATCCCAGCCGCACACACACATTACACTCCCCACACACACTCATCCCAGCCGCATACACACATTACACTCCCCACACACACTCATCCCAGCCGCACACACACATTACACTCCCCACACACACTCATCCCAGCCGCACACACACATTACACTCCCCACACACACTAATCCCAGCCGCATACACACATTACACTCCCCACACACACTCATCCCAGCCGCACACACACATTACACTCCCCATACACACTCATCCCAGCCACACACACAGATTTCTCTCCCCACACACACTCATCCCAGCCACACACACACATTACACTCCCCACACACACTCATCCCAGCCACACACACACATTACACTCCCCACACACACTCATCCCATCCACGCACACACATTACACTCCCCACACACACTCATCCCAGCCGCACACACACATTGCACTCCCCACACACACTCATCCCAGCCACGCACACACATTACACTCCCCACACACTCTCATCCCAGCCACGCACACACATTACACTCCCCACACACTCATCCCAGCCGCACACACATTACACTCCCCACCCACACTCATCCCAGCCGCACACACACATTACACTCCCCACACACACTCATCCCAGCCGCACACACACATTACACTCCCCACACACACTCATCCCAGCCGCACAGACACATTACACTCCCCATACACACTCATCCCAGCCACACACACACATTATACTCCCCACACACACTCATCCCAGCCACGCACACATTACACACCCCACACACACTCATCCCAGCCACACACACACATTACTCTCCCCACACACACTCATCCCAGCCACGCACACACATTACACTCCCCACACACTCATCCCATCCACACACACAGCTTACGCTCCCCACACAAACTCATCCCAGCCACAGACACACATTACACTCCCCACACACACTCATCCCAGCCACACACACACATTACACTCCCCACAGACACTCATCCCAGCCGCATACACACATTACACTCCCCCCACACACTCATCCCAGCCACGCACACACATTACACTCCCCACACACACTCATCCCAGCCGCACACACACATTACATTCCCCATACACACTCATCCCAGCCACACACACACATTACACTCCCCACACACACTCATCCCAGCCGCACACACACATTACACTCCCCACACACACTCATCCCAGCCGCACACACACATTACACTCCCCACACACACTCATCCCAGCCGCATACACACATTACACTCCCCACACACACTCATCCCAGCCGCACACACACATTACACTCCCCATACACACTCATCCCAGCCACACACACAGATTTCTCTCCCCACACACACTCATCCGAGCGACGCACACAAATTACACTCCCCATACACACTCATCCCAGCCACACACACACATTACACTCCCCACACACACTCATCCCAGCCACACACACACATTACACTCCCCACACACACTCATCCCATCCACGCACACACATTACACTCCCCACACACACTCGTCCCAGCCGCACACACACATTGCACTCCCCACACACACTCATCCCAGCCACGCACACACATTACACTCCCCACACACTCTCATCCCAGCCACGCACACACATTACACTCCCCACACACGCTCATCCCAGCCACACACACACATTACACTCCCCACCCACACTCATCCCAGCCGCACACACACATTACACTCCCCACACACACTCATCCCAGCCGCACACACACATTACATTCCCCATACACACTCATCCCAGCCACACACACACATTACACTCCCCACACACACTCATCCCAGCCGCACACACACATTACACTCCCCACACACACTCATCCCAGCCACGCAAACACATTACACTCCCCATACACACTCATCCCAGCCGCAGACACACATTACACTCCCCACACACACTCATCCCAGCCACACACACACATTACACTCCCCACACACACTCATCCCAGCCACGCACACACATTACACTCCCCCCACACACTCATCCCAGCCGCACACACACATTACACTCCCCACACACACTCATCCCAGCCGCACACACATATTACACTCCCCACACACACCATCCCAGCCACACACACACATTACACTCCCCACACACACTCATCCCAGCCGCACACTCACATTACACTCCCCACACAAACTCATCCCAGACGCACACACACATTACACTCCCCCCACACACTCATCCCAGCCGCACACACACATTACACTCCCCACACACACTCATCCCAGCCGCACACACACATTACACTCCCCACACACACTCATCCCAGCCACGCACACACATTACACTCCCCACACACTCCTCCCAGCCACGCACACACATTACACTCCCCACACACACTCATCCCAGCCGCACACACACATTACACTCCCCACACACACTCATCCCAGCCACACACACATATTACACTCCCCACACACACTCATCCCAGCCACACGCACACATTACACACCCCACACACACTCAACCCAGCCACACACATATTACACTCCCCACACACACTCATCCCAGCCGCATACACACATTACACTCCCCCCACACACTCATCCCAGCCACGCACACACATTACACTCCCCACACACACTCATCCCAGCCGCACACACACATTACATTCCCCACACACACTCATCCAAGCCACGCACACAAATTACACTCCCCACACACACTCATCCCAGCCACACACACACATTACACTCCCCACACACACTCATCCCAGCCGCACACACACATTACACTCCCCACACACACTCATCCCAGCCGCACACACACATTACACTCCCCACACACACTCATCCCAGCCGCATACACACATTACACTCCCCACACACACTCATCCCAGCCGCACACACACATTACACTCCCCACACACACTCATCCCAGCCGCACACACACATTACACTCCCACACACACTCATCCCAGCCGCATACACACATTACACTCCCCACACACACTCATCCCAGCCGCACACACACATTACACTCCCCACACACACTCATCCCAGCCGCACACACACATTACACTCCCCACACACACTAATCCCAGCCGCATACACACATTACACTCCCCACACACACTCATCCCAGCCGCACACACACATTACACTCCCCATACACACTCATCCCAGCCACACACACAGATTTCTCTCCCCACACACACTCATCCCAGCCACACACACACATTACACTCCCCACACACACTCATCCCAGCCACACACACACATTACACTCCCCACACACACTCATCCCATCCACGCACACACATTACACTCCCCACACACACTCATCCCAGCCGCACACACACATTGCACTCCCCACACACACTCATCCCAGCCACGCACACACATCACACTCCCCACACACTCTCATCCCAGCCACGCACACACATTACACTCCCCACACACACTCATCCCAGCCGCACACACATTACACTCCCCACCCACACTCATCCCAGCCGCACACACACATTACACTCCCCACACACACTCATCCCAGCCGCACACACACATTGCACTCCCCACACACACTCATCCCAGCCGCGCACACACATTACACTCCCCACACACACTCATCCCAGCCGCACACACACATTGCACTCCCCATACACACTCATCCCAGCCACGCACACACATTACACTCCCCACACACACTCATCCCAGCCGCACAGACACATTACACTCCCCACACACACTCATCCCAGCCACACACACACATTACACTCCCCACACATACTCATCCCAGCCACACAGACACATTACACTCCCCACACACACTCATCCCAGCCACACACACACATTACGCTCCCCACACACACTCATCCCAGCCATGCACACACATTATACTCCCCACACACACTCATCCCAGCCACACACACACATTACACTCCCCCCACACACTCATCCCAGCCGCACACACACATTACACTCCCCACACACACATCCCAGCCACGCACACACATTACACTCCCCACACACACTCATCCCAACCGCACACACACATTACACTCCCAACACACACTCATCCCAGCCACACACACATATTACACTCCCCACACACACTCATCCCAGCCACACACACACATTACACTCCCCACACACACTCATCCCAGCCGCACATACACGTTACACTCCCCACACACACTCATCCCAGCCGCACACACACGTTACACTCCCCACACACACTCATCCCGGCCGCACACACATATTACACTCCCCACACACACTCATCCCAGCCACGCACACACATTACACACCCCACACACACTCATCCTAGCCACACACACACATTACACTCACCCTACACACTCATCCCAGCCGCACACACACATTACACTCCCCACACACACTCATCCCAGCCGCACACACATTACACTCCCCACACACACTCATCCCAGAGGCACACACATATTACACTCCCCATACACACTCATCCCAGCCGCACACACATATTACACTCCCCACACACACTCATCCCAGCCACGCACACGCATTACACACCCCACACACACTCATCCCAGCCACACACACATTACACTCCCCACACACACTCATCCCAGCCACGCACACACATTACACTCCCCACACACACTCATCCCAGCCGCACACACATATTACACTCCCCATACACACTCATCCCAGCCGCACACACATTACACACCCCACACACACTCATCCCAGCCACACACACATTACACTCCCCACACACACTCAACCCAGCCACACACACATTACACACCCCACACACACTCATCCCAGCCACACACACATTACACTCCCCACACACACTCATCCCAGCCACGCACACACATTACACTCCCCACACACACTCATCCCAGCCGCACACACATATTACACTCCCCACACACACTCATCCCAGCCGCACACACATATTACACTCCCCACACACACTCATCCCAGCCACACACACACATTACACTCCCCACACACTCATCCCAGCCGCACACACACATTACACTCCCCACACACACTCATCCCAGCCACACACACACATTACACCCCCCACACACACTCATCCCAGCCACACACACATTACACTCCCCACACACATTCATCCCAGCCACACACACACATTACACTCCCCACACACACTCATCCCAGCCACACACACACATTACGCTCCCCACACACACTCATCCCAGCCGCGCACACACATTACACTCCCCACACACACTCATCCCAGCCACACACACACATTACACTCCCCCCACACACTCATCCCAGCCGCACACACACATTACACTCCCCACACACACTCATCCCAGCCACACACACACATTACACTCCCCACACACACTCATCCCAGCCGCACACACACATTACGCTCCCCACACACACTCATCCCAGCCACACACACACATTACACTCCCCACACACACTCATCCCAGCCACACACACACATTACACTCCCCACACACACTCATCCCAGCCACACACACATTACACTCCCCACACACACTCATCCCAGCCACACACACACATTACACTCCCCACACACACTCATCCCAGCCACACACACATTACACTCCCCACACACACTCATGCCAGCCACACACACACATTACACTCCCCACACACACTCATCCCAGCCACACACACACATTACACTCCCCACACATACTCATCCCAGCCACACAGACACATTACACTCCCCACACACACTCATCCCAGCCACACACACACATTACGCTCCCCACACACACTCATCCCAGCATCGCACACACATTACACTCCCCACACACACTCATCCCAGCCACACACACACATTACACTCCCCCCACACACTCATCCCAGCCGCACACACACATTACACTCCCCACACACACATCCCAGCCACGCACACACATTACACTCCCCACACACACTCATCCCAGCCATGCACACACATTACACTCCCCACACACACTCATCCCAGCCGCACACTCACATTACACTCCCCACACAAACTCATCCCAGCCGCACACACACATTACACTCCCCCCACACACTCATCCCAGCCGCACACACACATTACACTCCCCACACACACTCATCCCAGCCGCACACACACATTACACTCCCCACACACACTCATCCCAGCCACGCACACACATTACACTCCCCACACACTCCTCCCAGCCACGCACACACATTACACTCCCCACACACACTCATCCCAGCCGCACACACACATTACACTCCCCACACACACTCATCCCAGCCTCACACACATAGTACACTCCCCACACACACTCATCCCAGCCACACGCACACATTACACACCCCACACACACTCAACCCAGCCACACACATATTACACTCCCCACACACAGACTCATCCCAGCCGCACACACACATTACACTCCCCACACACACTCATCCCAGCCACACACACACATTACACTCCCCACACACACTCATCCCAGCCGCACACACACATTACACTCCCCACACACACTCATCCCAGCCGCACACACATATTACACTCCCCATACACACTCATCCCGGCCGCACACACACATTACACTTCCCACACACACTCATCCCAGCCACGCACACACATTACACACCCCACACACACTCATCCCAGCCACACACACACATTACACTCCCCCTACACACTCATCCCAGCCGCACACACACATTACACTCCCCACACACACTCATCCCAGCCGCGCACACATTACACTCCCCACACACACTCATCCCAGCCGCACACACATATTACACTCCCCATACACACTCATCCCTGCCGCACACACATATTACACTCCCCACACACACTCATGCCAGCCACGCACACATATTACACACCCCACACACACTCATCCCAGCCACACACACATTACACTCCCCCCACACACTCATCCCAGCTGCACACACACATTACACTCCCCACACACACTCATCCCAGTCACACACACACATTACACCCCCCACACGCACTCATCCCAGCCACACACACATTACACTCCCCACACACATTCATCCCAGCCACACACACACATTACAATCCCCACACACACTCATCCCAGCCACACACACACATTACACTCCCCACACACACTCATCCCAGCCACACAGACACATTACACTCCCCACACACACTCATCCCAGCCACACACACACATTACGCTCCCCCCACACACTCATCCCAACCGCACACACACATTACACTCCCCACACACACTCATCCCAGCCGCACACACATATTACACTCCCCACACACACCATCCCAGCCACACACACATTACACTCCCCACACACACTCATCCCAGCCACGCAAACACATTACACTCCCCATACACACTCATCCCAGCCACGCACACACATTACACTCCCCACACACACTCATCCCAGCCACACACACACATTACACTCCCCACACACACTCATCCCAGCCACGCACACACATTACACTCCCCCCACACACTCATCCCAGCCGCACACACACATTACACTCCGCACACACACTCATCCCAGCCGCACACACATATTACACTCCCCACACACACCATCCCAGCCACACAACAAACATTACACTCCCCACACAGACTCATCCCAGCCGCACACTCACATTAAACACCCCACACAAACTCATCCCAGCCGCACACACACATTACACTCCCCCCACACACTCATCCCAGCCGCACACACACATTACACTCCCCACACACACTCATCCCAGCCGCACACACACATTACACTCCCCACACACACTCATCCCAGCCACGCACACACATTACACTCCCCACACACTCCTCCCAGCCACGCACACACATTACACTCCGCACACACACTCATCCCAGCCGCACACACACATTACACTCCCCACACACACTCATCCCAGCCACACACACATATTACACTCCCCACACACACTCATCCCAGCCACACGCACACATTACACACCCCACACACACTCATCCCAGCCACACACATATTACACTCCCCACACACACTCATGCCAGCCGCATACACACATTACACTCCCCCCACACACTCATCCCAGCCACGCACACACATTACACTCCCCACACACACTCATCCCAGCCGCACACACACATTACATTCCCCACACACACTCATCCAAGCCACGCACACAAATTACACTCCCCAAACACACTCATCCCAGCCACACACACACATTACACTCCCCACACACACTCATCCCAGCCGCACACACACATTACACTCCCCACACACACTCATCCCAGCCGCACACACACATTACACTCCCCACACACACTCATCCCAGCCGCATACACACATTACACTCCCCACACACACTCATCCCAGCCGCACACACACATTACACTCCCCACACACACTCATCCCAGCCGCACACACACATTACACTCCCCACACACACTAATCCCAGCCGCATACACACATTACACTCCCCACACACACTCATCCCAGCCGCACACACACATTACACTCCCCATACACACTCATCCCAGCCACACACACAGATTTCTCTCCCCACACACACTCATCCCAGCCACACACACACATTACACTCCCCACACACACTCATCCCAGCCACACACACACATTACACTCCCCACACACACTCATCCCATCCACGCACACACATTACACTCCCCACACACACTCATCCCAGCCGCACACACACATTGCACTCCCCACACACACTCATCCCAGCCACGCACACACATTACACTCCCCACACACTCTCATCCCAGCCACGCACACACATTACACTCCCCACACACACTCATCCCAGCCGCACACACATTACACTCCCCACCCACACTCATCCCAGCCGCACACACACATTACACTCCCCACACACACTCATCCCAGCCGCACACACATTACACTCCCCACACACACTCATCCCAGCCGCACAGACACATTACACTCCCCATACAGACTCATCCCAGCCACACACACACATTATACTCCCCACACACACTCATCCCAGCCACGCACACATTACACACCCCACACACACTCATCCCAGCCACACACACACATTACTCTCCCCACACACACTCATCCCAGCCACGCACACACATTACACTCCCCACACACTCATCCCATCCACACACACAGCTTACGCTCCCCACACACACTCATCCCAGCCACAGACACACATTACACTCCCCACACACACTCATCCCAGCCACACACACACATTACACTCCCCACAGACACTCATCCCAGCCGCATACACACATTACACTCCCCCCACACACTCATCCCAGCCACGCACACACATTACACTCCCCACACACACTCATCCCAGCCGCACACACACATTACATTCCCCATACACACTCATCCCAGCCACACACACACATTACACTCCCCACACACACTCATCCCAGCCGCACACACACATTACACTCCCCACACACACTCATCCCAGCCGCACACACACATTACACTCCCCACACACACTCATCCCAGCCGCATACACACATTACACTCCCCACACACACTCATCCCAGCCGCACACACACATTACACTCCCCATACACACTCATCCCAGCCACACACACAGATTTCTCTCCCCACACACACTCATCCGAGCCACGCACACAAATTACACTCCCCATACACACTCATCCCAGCCACACACACACATTACACTCCCCACACACACTCATCCCAGCCACACACACACATTACACTCCCCACACACACTCATCCCATCCACGCACACACATTACACTCCCCACACACACTCATCCCAGCCACACACACACATTACACTCCCCACACACACTCATCCCAGCCACGCACACACATTACACTCCCCCCACACACTCATCCCAGCCGCACACACACATTACACTCCCCACACACACTCATCCCAGCCGCACACACATATTACACTCCCCACACACACCATCCCAGCCACACACACACATTACACTCCCCACACAGACTCATCCCAGCCGCACACTCACATTACACACCCCACACAAACTCATCCCAGCCGCACACACACATTACAATCCCCCCACACACTCATCCCAGCCGCACACACACATTACACTCCCCACACACACTCATCCCAGCCGCACACACACATTACACTCCCCACACACACTCATCCCAGCCACGCACACACATTACACTCCCCACACACTCCTCCCAGCCACGCACACACATTACACTCCGCACACACACTCATCCCAGCCGCACACACACATTACACTCCCCACACACACTCATCCCAGCCACACACACATATTACACTCCCCACACACACTCATCCCAGCCACAGGCACACATTACACACCCCACACACACTCAACCCAGCCACACACATATTACACTCCCCACACACACTCATGCCAGCCGCATACACACATTACACTCCCCCCACACACTCATCCCAGCCACGCACACACATTACACTCCCCACACACACTCATCCCAGCCGCACACACACATTACATTCCCCACACACACTCATCCAAGCCACGCACACAAATTACACTCCCCATACACACTCATCCCAGCCACACACACACATTACACTCCCCACACACACTCATCCCAGCCGCACACACACATTACACTCCCCACACACACTCATCCCAGCCGCACACACACATTACACTCCCCACACACACTCATCCCAGCCGCATACACACATTACACTCCCCACACACACTCATCCCAGCCGCACACACACATTACACTCCCCACACACACTCATCCCAGCCGCACACACACATTACACTCCCCACACACACTAATCCCAGCCGCATACACACATTACACTCCCCACACACACTCATCCCAGCCGCACACACACATTACACTCCCCATACACACTCATCCCAGCCACACACACAGATTTCTCTCCCCACACACACTCATCCCAGCCACACACACACATTACACTCCCCACACACACTCATCCCAGCCACACACACACATTACACTCCCCACACACACTCATCCCATCCACGCACACACATTACACTCCCCACACACACTCATCCCAGCCGCACACACACATTGCACTCCCCACACACACTCATCCCAGCCACGCACACACATTACACTCCCCACACACTCTCATCCCAGCCACGCACACACATTACACTCCCCACACACTCATCCCAGCCGCACACACATTACACTCCCCACCCACACTCATCCCAGCCGCACACACACATTACACTCCCCACACACACTCATCCCAGCCGCACACACACATTACACTCCCCACACACACTCATCCCAGCCGCACAGACACATTACACTCCCCATACACACTCATCCCAGCCACACACACACATTATACTCCCCACACACACTCATCCCAGCCACGCACACATTACACACCCCACACACACTCATCCCAGCCACACACACACATTACTCTCCCCACACACACTCATCCCAGCCACGCACACACATTACACTCCCCACACACTCATCCCATCCACACACACAGCTTACGCTCCCCACACAAACTCATCCCAGCCACAGACACACATTACACTCCCCACACACACTCATCCCAGCCACACACACACATTACACTCCCCACAGACACTCATCCCAGCCGCATACACACATTACACTCCCCCCACACACTCATCCCAGCCACGCACACACATTACACTCCCCACACACACTCATCCCAGCCGCACACACACATTACATTCCCCATACACACTCATCCCAGCCACACACACACATTACACTCCCCACACACACTCATCCCAGCCGCACACACACATTACACTCCCCACACACACTCATCCCAGCCGCACACACACATTACACTCCCCACACACACTCATCCCAGCCGCATACACACATTACACTCCCCACACACACTCATCCCAGCCGCACACACACATTACACTCCCCATACACACTCATCCCAGCCACACACACAGATTTCTCTCCCCACACACACTCATCCGAGCGACGCACACAAATTACACTCCCCATACACACTCATCCCAGCCACACACACACATTACACTCCCCACACACACTCATCCCAGCCACACACACACATTACACTCCCCACACACACTCATCCCATCCACGCACACACATTACACTCCCCACACACACTCGTCCCAGCCGCACACACACATTGCACTCCCCACACACACTCATCCCAGCCACGCACACACATTACACTCCCCACACACTCTCATCCCAGCCACGCACACACATTACACTCCCCACACACACTCACCCCAGCCGCACGCACACATTACACTCCCCACACACACTCATCCCAGCCACACACACACATTACACTCCCCACACACACTCATCCCAGCCGCACACACACATTACACTCCCCACACACACTCATCCCAGCCACGCAAACACATTACACTCCCCATACACACTCATCCCAGCCGCAGACACACATTACACTCCCCACACACACTCATCCCAGCCACACACACACATTACACTCCCCACACACACTCATCCCAGCCACGCACACACATTACACTCCCCCCACACACTCATCCCAGCCGCACACACACATTACACTCCCCACACACACTCATCCCAGCCGCACACACATATTACACTCCCCACACACACCATCCCAGCCACACACACACATTACACTCCCCACACACACTCATCCCAGCCGCACACTCACATTACACTCCCCACACACACTCATCCCAGCCGCATACACACATTACACTCCCCATACACACTCATCCCAGCCACACACACACATTACACTCCCCACACACACTCATCCCAGCCACACACACACATTACACTCCCCACACACACTCATCCCATCCACGCACACACATTACACTCCCCACACACACTCGTCCCAGCCGCACACACACATTGCACTCCCCACACACACTCATCCCAGCCACGCACACACATTACACTCCCCACACACTCTCATCCCAGCCACGCACACACATTACACTCCCCACACACGCTCATCCCAGCCACACACACACATTACACTCCCCACCCACACTCATCCCAGCCGCACACACACATTACACTCCCCACACACACTCATCCCAGCCGCACACACACATTACATTCCCCATACACACTCATCCCAGCCACACACACACATTACACTCCCCACACACACTCATCCCAGCCGCACACACACATTACACTCCCCACACACACTCATCCCAGCCACGCAAACACATTACACTCCCCATACACACTCATCCCAGCCGCAGACACACATTACACTCCCCACACACACTCATCCCAGCCACACACACACATTACACTCCCCACACACACTCATCCCAGCCACGCACACACATTACACTCCCCCCACACACTCATCCCAGCCGCACACACACATTACACTCCCCACACACACTCATCCCAGCCGCACACACATATTACACTCCCCACACACACCATCCCAGCCACACACACACATTACACTCCCCACACACACTCATCCCAGCCGCACACTCACATTACACTCCCCACACAAACTCATCCCAGACGCACACACACATTACACTCCCCCCACACACTCATCCCAGCCGCACACACACATTACACTCCCCACACACACTCATCCCAGCCGCACACACACATTACACTCCCCACACACACTCATCCCAGCCACGCACACACATTACACTCCCCACACACTCCTCCCAGCCACGCACACACATTACACTCCCCACACACACTCATCCCAGCCGCACACACACATTACACTCCCCACACACACTCATCCCAGCCACACACACATATTACACTCCCCACACACACTCATCCCAGCCACACGCACACATTACACACCCCACACACACTCAACCCAGCCACACACATATTACACTCCCCACACACACTCATCCCAGCCGCATACACACATTACACTCCCCCCACACACTCATCCCAGCCACGCACACACATTACACTCCCCACACACACTCATCCCAGCCGCACACACACATTACATTCCCCACACACACTCATCCAAGCCACGCACACAAATTACACTCCCCACACACACTCATCCCAGCCACACACACACATTACACTCCCCACACACACTCATCCCAGCCGCACACACACATTACACTCCCCACACACACTCATCCCAGCCGCACACACACATTACACTCCCCACACACACTCATCCCAGCCGCATACACACATTACACTCCCCACACACACTCATCCCAGCCGCACACACACATTACACTCCCCACACACACTCATCCCAGCCGCACACACACATTACACTCCCACACACACTCATCCCAGCCGCATACACACATTACACTCCCCACACACACTCATCCCAGCCGCACACACACATTACACTCCCCACACACACTCATCCCAGCCGCACACACACATTACACTCCCCACACACACTAATCCCAGCCGCATACACACATTACACTCCCCACACACACTCATCCCAGCCGCACACACACATTACACTCCCCATACACACTCATCCCAGCCACACACACAGATTTCTCTCCCCACACACACTCATCCCAGCCACACACACACATTACACTCCCCACACACACTCATCCCAGCCACACACACACATTACACTCCCCACACACACTCATCCCATCCACGCACACACATTACACTCCCCACACACACTCATCCCAGCCGCACACACACATTGCACTCCCCACACACACTCATCCCAGCCACGCACACACATCACACTCCCCACACACTCTCATCCCAGCCACGCACACACATTACACTCCCCACACACACTCATCCCAGCCGCACACACATTACACTCCCCACCCACACTCATCCCAGCCGCACACACACATTACATTCCCCACACACACTCATCCCAGCCGCACACACACATTGCACTCCCCACACACACTCATCCCAGCCGCACAGACACATTACACTCCCCACACACACTCATCCCAGCCGCACACACACATTACACTCACCCTACACACTCATCCCAGCCACGCACACACATTACACTCCCCCCACACACTCATCCCAGCCGCACACACACATTGCACTCCCCACACACACTCATCCCAGCCACGCACACACATTACACTCCCCACACACTCTCATCCCAGCCACGCACACACATTACACTCCCCACACACACTCATCCCAGCCGCACACACATTACACTCCCCACACACACTCAGCCCAGCCACACACACACATTACACTCCCCACACACACTCATCCCAGCCACGCACACACATTACACTCCCCACACACACTCATCCCAGCCGCACACACACATTACACTCCCCACACACACTCATCCCAGCCACACACACACATTACACTCCCCACACACACTCATCCCAGCCACGCACACACATTACACTCCCCACACACACTCATCCCAGCCGCATACACACATTACACTCCCCACACACACTCATCCCAGCCGCACACACGCATTACACTCCCCACACACACTCATCCCAGCCGCATACACACATTACACTCCCCACACACACTCATCCCAGCCGCACACACACATTACACTCCCCACACACACTCATCCCAGCCACACACACACATTACACTCCCCACACACACTCATCCCAGCCACGCACACACATTACACTCCCCACACACACTCATCCCAGCCGCATACACACATTACACTCCCCACACACACTCATCCCAGCCGCACACACGCATTACACACCCCACACACACTCATCCCAGCCACACACACACATTACACTCCCCACACACACTCATCCCAGCCGCACACACACATTACACTCCCCACACACACTCATCCCAGCCACACACACACATTACACTCCCCACACACACTCATCCCAGCCACGCACACACATTACACTCCCCACACACACTCATCCCAGCCGCACACACACATTACATTCCCCATACACACTCATCCCAGCCACACACACACATTACACTCCCCACACACACTCATCCCAGCCGCACACACACATTACACTCCCCACACACACTCATCCCAGCCGCACACACACATTACACTCCCCACACACACTCATCCCAGCCGCATACACACATTACACTCCCCACACACACTCATCCCAGCCGCACACACGCATTACACACCCCACACACACTCATCCCAGCCGCACACACAGATTTCTCTCCCCACACACACTCATCCGAGCCACGCACACAAATTACACTCCCCATACACACTCATCCCAGCCACACACACACATTACACTCCCCACACACACTCATCCCAGCCACACACACACATTACACTCCCCACACACACTCATCCCATCCACGCACACACATTACACTCCCCACACACACTCATCCCAGCCGCACACACACATTGCACTCCCCACACACACTCATCCCAGCCACGCACACACATTACACTCCCCACACACTCTCATCCCAGCCACGCACACACATTACACTCCCCACACACACTCATCCCAGCCACACACACACATTACACTCCCCACCCACACTCATCCCAGCCGCACACACACATTACACTCCCCACACACACTCATCCCAGCCGCACACACACATTACACTCCCCCGACACACTCATCCCAGCCACACACACACATTTCACTCCCCACACACACTCATCCCAGCCACACACACACATTACACTCCCCACACACACTCATCCCAGCCGCACACACACATTACACTCCGCACACACACTCACCCCAGCCGCACACACACATTACACTCCCCACACACACTCATCCCAGCCGCACACACACATTACACTCCCCACACACACTCATCCCAGCCGCACACTCACATTACACTCCCCACACACACTCATCCCAGCCACGCACACACATTACACTCCCCACACACACTCATCCCAGCCACACACACACATTACACTCCCCACACACACTCATCCCAGCCGCACACTCACATTACACTCCCCACACACACTCATCCCAGCCACGCACACACATTACACTCCCCACACACACTCATCCCAGCCGCACACACACATTACACTCCCCACACACACTCATCCCAGCCACACACACACATTACACTCCCCACACACACTCATCCCAGCCGCACACACACATTACACTCCGCACACACACTCACCCCAGCCGCACACACACATTACACTCCCCACACACACTCATCCCAGCCGCACACACACATTACACTCCCCACACACACTCATCCCAGCCGCACACTCACATTACACTCCCCACACACACTCATCCCAGCCACGCACACACATTACACTCCCCACACACACTCATCCCAGCCGCACACACACATTACACTCCCCACACAGACTCATCCCAGCCGCACACACACATTACACTCCCCACACACACTCATCCCAGCCGCACACTCACATTACACTCCCCACACACACTCATCCCAGCCGCACACACACATTACACTCCCCACACACACTCATCCCAGCCGCACACTCACATTACACTCCCCACACACACTCATCCCAGCCGCACACACACATTACACTCCCCACACACACTCATCCCAGCCGCACACTCACATTACACTCCCCACACACACTCATCCCAGCCGCACACACACATTATACTCCCCACACACACACGTCCCAGGCACACGCACACATTACACACCCCACACACACTCATCCCAGCCAACAAGGTGGCACTGGTTGTGTTGGAGCGGATCCATCCCGCTGGTGGGTCGGCTACACTCTGGGAAATGGTGCTCTGCGATTAACTGGCAACTCAGAACATGACTTGAATGGAGTTCGGCAAAGTACATCGAAGGACCCTGTCAACACTGCCTCCCCTCCCCCCATCCATCCTCCCCACCCCCCCCCCCCCCGCTCCCCTCCACTCCCCAAACCCTTCCCTCTCCCCTCCCCTCCTTTCCCCTCTCCTTCTCCCCTCCACTCTCCTAGCCCCCTCCCCTCCCCTCCTCTGTCCTCCCCTCCCCCTCCTCTCCTTTCCCCTCCCATCCCGTCCCCTACCCTCCTCTCCCTCCACTCCCTAGCCCCCTTCCCACTCCCCTCCTCCTCCCATCCCCTCCCCTCCATTCTCACCTCCCCTCCTATCCCCCTCCTCTCCTTTCCCCTCCCCTCCCCTCCCCATACCTCTCCTCCCGTTGGGATCTCTCCCACCTCTGATTCTCTGACCCTGACCTTCGATCACGTTTCTGACTCCGAGTTCTGTGTGGAATGTGTCATGATATTCAAACACACACATCATGATAGACACACCAACAGACAAATCAGAACACACAACACCACAACCAATGACAGAAAGATATAAAAGCACAGACACAACCCCTGGTGGTCAGGAAGAGCGGGAGAGGAGAACCAGGACACAGCTATAGCCGGGGACACTCAGGGAGACAGCACGTGCAGAGTATCCAGAACGAACTGTATTATAAGAGTTATAATAAAATAGAGTTGTACCACATACAACTGTGTTGGCTCATCTGTGCACCAGAGCACCCAACACCACATGGTACAGGAGTGGATCGATACCTGCCGGCATACCTCAGTGTACACAGACAACCAGCAGTGCCCAGGCAAAATGATAGAGCTCCCGGTTCCGCAGCCGCTCCAGTGCGACGGCGACCTCCACGAAAACTGGCGGCGATTCCGGCAAAATTTCGAATTGTTCCTGGTGGCAGCTGAACTCAAAGACCTGGATGATAGGGAAAAAATTGAATTTCTCCTCACCGTCGCCGGTGCAAGGGCAAGAGCAATGTTCAGAAGGTTCAGGTTCTTCAGGAGGCAGCAAAGGTACGATTACCAGGCAGTCATGGGCAAATTCGCCAAGTACTGTGAAGAAAACGCAATCCAATGGGGACTTAAAGGTAAGAAAAGCTGCAGTACTCACCTCGTGGCTGGGATCCCGGAGCCCGAATTCCCAGAGGCCGAAATCCCGGGCCTGAGAGAAGGCTGGGTCGAGGTCGGCGGCCATCTTGCTAAAGGTATAACGCTAGCACAGTTGCGCGAGAAGTGCGCAGAACCGGAAGTTTCGTTTGCGCATGCGCGAGATGCTGCGCATGCGCAGTCAAGAAAACGGCCATCGGTAAAGGAACAGCGATCTGAGCATGCGCAGTCGCTTCCTACGTGCTACATACCGAGCGTCAGGATGTCAGAGGCCCCAGACTGCACCAATTTAAAAGGGGAAATGTCCCAAATCCAATTTAAAAGGGAAACGTCCCAAATCAAAAAAACAAAAATCTGTTAAAGCTGTAAAACAACCTTCCCTCACCTGGAATGACAGCACAGTGCCGCAAATTGACCCAGGAGATGAATTTGACCTCCGAAGAATCCTCCGACAAGCAGTTACCTACGCACAAGCCGATGATTCCGACCTTGAATACTTTGATGACGATTTTTACAGTGTTTCCGGACCTCGCGAGCCCAATGATAGCTCCGTGGTCCTATATGACTATGACTCGGACGAACCTTTCGTGTTGCACATTGGCGGCCCCCATACTGAATCCGACGCAGATGCGGATTCATTTTTCGGATTTGAGGATCTTCAACCCAGCAGATATGACGTTCCAACTTATCAGTACCGAATGATGCTGCAGCCTGACATTACCAGACAGGGAGCGGTGCAAGCACACGGAGAGTGCCCTGCTGCCACACAGAGCGTGGTCCACGTCCCGCTCAACGTTCCCGACTCTATGAAAGAAGACATGCAAGACTCCAGAGTGCAGTCCTCGCATGAACCAGAAGTGACTCCAGTGTCACAAGCTTCCACAGCAAGCTCGTGGACAGCCTCCACGATAAAAGTAACGCAAGACTCCAGAGCGCAGTCCTTGCACGGACAAGAAGTGACTCCAGTGTCACAAGCCTCCACAGAGAGCTCGTGGACGGACTCCACGATGGAAGGAACGCAAGACTCCAGAGCGCAGTCCTTGCAGGAACAAGACCATGAGGGTCTAGCAACCTCTCCTGACCAACCAGCGGCAGACGATGCAAGTCTGCCATGCTCCCGTGAACAGCAAGAAGGCTATAACAGCCTACCATGCTCCACTACACAGCAGCATGACCATGACGGTCTCTCATGCTACAATGAAGGGCACAGCGCTGAAGACTGTTCAAGCCCAACTGACGACAAGCCAAAGGAATCGCCTCGTCCAAGCCCGAAGAAAAAAGGTTTATGCGCTGACCTTCAGGATCATTGTAGCCGAACAGAGATTAATAATGCAGCACGGCCACAGAAGGATGCTGAGGATTTGCTAACGAAATTAATTGTATGTTTAACTTGCAAGGAGCAGACTGAGAATTGCCAGTGTTTTAGTACGGATCGAAAAAATGGACAAGACATTGATCCTCAGGTAATGGAAATAACACAACCTGACTCATATCTACAGCAGGGACAAATGTCTCCCTTCAACACAATGCCGCAAAATCCCAACTTCGGAGACCAGCAGTTAGTCAGTAATGACTCTTCAAACCTGGAGGGGAACATTAATTGCATTGAACCTATACACACTCCACTGATTATTGAGCAGAACATTGGAGCAAGAATCCTGAGGACACCGACATCGAGTAGCCAGATAACGAATTTAACACCCACAGCAGTTTCAAGTGAACCAAGTGTGCTTTCCACTAATGATGAAGATGCAGATAAGGTCGAACCGATTATCCATTGTACCACACTAACCCCAGTGCTCAAGCAGTTATGTATGGGGAGTATAATGTGGGCAATTGAGAACAGTAAAAGAGAGACTGTGACCATGCCAGTCCCAGCAAAATCAGACCCAGAGACCATGAAGGCATGTACATCAAACAAAGTTACATATGAGGTACCTGAGAAGAAGAGTGAAACGGAATGTTCTTTGGAAAATGGTACAATGTCGATAGAAACAGTGGATACTATATTCGAGACCATACATATGGGAGAATTTGGGGGTAATAAACAAGGTTCTGCAATGTCTGGGGAAAATTTTAAAGTTCCAAAGAAGAAAAGCCCAAATGAAGGACAATGGCAAGACAATGACAGTCCACCGACATGGTGTGCACCACCAGATGAAAACTCTGACAATTTACCCAACCCTAGTGAACAGCAAGCTGCTAAGGACGATCTATCCACGGGATGTGAGACGAGTGACGACAGCATCCCACTTCCCATGCAAAAGGTGCAAGGTGACAGACCTCGCCTAGTGCGTACCAAGGCACTCAATGATCACGGTGGGACCACTGATGACTGCGGTGGCGGCGCACCGCTTCCACCCTCGATGGCTCGAGCCTCTCCACTGGTTGGTGCATTCCTGCATGTTCCGACTCCAGAAGTGCAGCTTCAGGGAATCTCGGCTGCCTCCAGTGAACCTGTTGGGACTCCGGACGGGGGGCATCGAAGGAAGGCAGACCGGACTCCAGATGGGGAGCAGCCAAGCGCCGACTCTGATCTGCGCACGCCAGACCTTGCTCCGGACGGGCGGTGTCGCGGCCTCGGTGATGGCACGCTCAGGGTGACGGCAGATGCCACGGCAACAGGGAATGGATCGCGTGGCAGTCCCACTGGGTCGGCAGTGGCAACCAGCACCGGCGGTCCAAGATGGACACACCAACTCGCGCCATCGCCAGACGTTGATGCGAGCAACAATTCTCTATCCAAGGCGACATGCTTCGACGTTTCTCTGCGGAGTCGCCCTTCCGGCACAGCAGGTGGCCGGAACCAGCGTACACGGTCTTGGCCAACTTCCACATCTGGCACAGTCATCGCCTTGCATGATATTAGTGATGGTGCTACTTCAATGGCAACGACCCATCGGCTACAAGATGCCGTCCACCACAAACATAAAAAGAAAACAGACTCCACCTTGTTCCTGGCATGCAGGGCGGATGGATTGGTGCGTAGGCGCAATCAGCGGGCTCTGTGCCGCCTTCCACGCTCGCAACTGCACCGTACGCACACGCTGGATCCTCCACTGGTTCCCAAGGATGACTTCGTGGAGATGCCACGGATCATGCCCCTTCCATCGCCACCAGAACCAAACCACAGCCAGGGCACCACTAACAAAGATGTTGAATGTTATATTTGCAAGAATGAAAAAGACCAAGCACTGCAGGAAGTACAACAAATGGTAAAGTAGAGACTTCGGCAACAGCATCACCTCCAACAGTCCAAGGTGAACCAGTGTGACCCCAAATCTCCACAGCTGAACCGGCTTGAGGACCAGCCCATTCTTGAGGCGGTCACCCATTAGACTGGACTTCTAACGCTGTTCATACGTTCAAAAAAGTCAAACACTTCTGTATTATAACCTGTTGTTGTTTATTGTTCCAGATATCGTCTGACCGGACCAATGTTCAAGTTTTTTTTTTTCTCTCGTATCCAAGTTTTGTTATGGTACAACCTTGTTAGTGTGATGCACCCGACATCGCCCCATGTAAATAGTTACGTCATGAACACACGCTGTACACAACACAAACACACACTCTTAGATGCACTCACGACACAATTGTATTTATAACCACGTAGGCACTTGTCTTTGTAAAAAAGGGGGGATGTCATGATATTCAAACACACACATCATGATAGACACACCAACAGACAAATCAGAACACACAACACCACAACCAATGACAGAAAGATATAAAAGCACAGACACAACCCCTGGTGGTCAGGAAGAGCGGGAGAGGAGAACCAGGACACAGCTATAGCCGGGGACACTCAGGGAGACAGCACGTGCAGAGTATCCAGAACGAACTGTATTATAAGAGTTATAATAAAATAGAGTTGTACCACATACAACTGTGTTGGCTCATCTGTGCACCAGAGCACCCAACACCACAGAATGTTCTAGAGAATGTGTGTGCGAGCACATGTTGTTTATGCATGTTTGAGTGTTTGTGGACACTTGCCTGTCTCAGAGCTCGCAAAGGACTGAGACAGACAACCTGTTTGTCCCTCTGTGTCTGTCTGTCCCTCTGTCTCTGTCCCTCTGTGTCTGTCTGTCCCTCTGTCTCTGTCCCTCTGTGTCTGTCTGTCCCTCTGTGTCTGTCTGTCCCTCTGTCTCTGTCCCTCTGTGTCTGTCTGTCCCTCTGTCTCTGTCCCTCTGTGTCTGTCTGTCCCTCTGTCTCTGTCTGTCTGTCCCTCTCTGTCTGTCCCTCTGTCTCTGTCTGTCCCTCTGTGTCTGTCTGTCCCTCTGTCTGTCTGTCCCTCTGTCTCTGTCTGTCCCTCTGTCTCTGTCGGTCCCTCTGTCTCTGTCTGTCCCTCTGTCTCTGTCTGTCCCTCTGTCTCTGTCCCTCTGTGTCTGTCTGTCCCTCTGTGTCTGTCTGTCTGTCCCTCTGTCTCTGTCTGTCCCTCTGTGTCTGTCTGTCCCTCTGTCTCTGTCCCTCTGTGTCTGTCTGTCCCTCTGTGTCTGTCTGTCCCTCTGTCTCTGTCTGTCTGTCCCTCTGTGTATGTCTGTCTGTCCCTCTCTGTCTGTCCCTCTGTCTCTGTCTGTCCCTCTGTCTCTGTCTGTCCCTCTGTGTCTGTCTGTCCCTCTGTCTCTGCCTGTCCCTCTGTGTCTGTCCCTCTGTCTCTGTCTATCCTTCTGTGTCTGTCTGTCCCTCTGTCTGTCTGTCCCTCTGTCTGTCTGTCCCTCTGTGTCTGTCTGCCCGTCCGTCTGTCTCTGTCTGTCCCTCTGTGTCTGTCTGTCTGTCCCTCTGTGCCTGTCCCTCTGTCTCTGTCCGTCTCTCTGTGTCTGACCCTCTGTGTCTGTCTGTCTGTCCCTCTGTCTCTGGCTGTTGTTCTGTGTCTGTCTGTCCCTCTGTCTCTGTCTGTCCGTCTCTCTCTGTCTGTCCCTCTGTGTCTGTCCCTCTGTCTCTGTCTGTCCCTCTGTGTCTGTCTCTCTGTGTCTGTCTGTCCCTCTGTGTCTGTCTGTCCCTCTGTGTCTGTCTCTCTGACTCTGTCTGTCCCTCTGTCACCGTCTGTCCCTCTGTGTCTGTCTGTCCCTCTGTGTCTGTCTGTCCCACTGTGTCTGTCCCTCTGTGTCTGTCTGTCCCTCTGTGTCTGTCTGTCCCTCTGTGTCTGTCCCTCTGTCTCTGTCTGTCCCTCTGTGTCTGTCTGTCCCTCTGTCTCTGTCTGTCCCTCTGTGTCTGTTCCTCTGTCCCTCTGTGTCTGTCCCTCTGTGTCTGTCTGTCTGTCCCTCTGTGTCTGTTCCTCTGTGTCTGTCTGTCCCTCTGTCTGTCTGTCCCTCTGTGCCTGTTCCTCAGTCCCTCTGTGTCTGTCTGTCCCTCTGTGTCTGTTCCTCTGTGTCTGTCCGTCTGTCTGTCTGTCCCTCTGTGTCTGTCTGTCCGTTCCTCTGTCTCTGTCTGTCCCTCTGTGTCTGTCTGTCTGTTCCTCTGTGTCTGTCCCTCTGTCTCTGTCTGTCCCTCTGTGTCTGTTCCTCTGTGTCTGTCTGTCCTTCTGTGTCTGTCTGACCCTCTGTCTCTCTGTCCCTCTGTGTCTGTGTGTCCGTCCCTCTGTCTCTGTCTGTCCCTCTGTGTCTATCCCTCTGTCTCTGTCTGTCCCTCTGTGTCTGTCTGTCCCTCTGTCTCTGTCTGTCTGTCCCTCTGTGTATGTCTGTCTGTCCCTCTCTGTCTGTCCCTCTGTCTCTGTCTGTCCCTCT
Source organism: Scyliorhinus torazame (assembly GCF_047496885.1). Taxonomy (NCBI): domain Eukaryota; kingdom Metazoa; phylum Chordata; class Chondrichthyes; order Carcharhiniformes; family Scyliorhinidae; genus Scyliorhinus; species Scyliorhinus torazame. Next base: position 4,507,036 of record NC_092734.1, on the reverse strand, counting down.
GTGTCTGTCTGTCCCTCTGTCTCTGCCTGTCCCTCTGTGTCTATCCCTCTGTGTCTGTCTGTCCCTCTGTGTCTGTCTGTCCCTCTGTGTCTGTCTGTCCCTCTGTCTGTCTGTCCCTCTGTCTGTCTGTCCCTCTGTGTCTGTCTGCCCGTCCTTCTGTCTCTGTCTGTCCCTCTGTGTCTGTCTGTCTGTCCCTCTGTGCCTGTCCCTCTGTCTCTGTCCGTCTCTCTGTGTCTGACCCTCTGTGTCTGTCTGTCTGTCCCTCTGTCTCTGGCTGTTGTTCTGTGTCTGTCTGTCCCTCTGTCTCTGTCTGTCCGTCTCTCTCTGTCTGTCCCTCTGTGTCTGTCCCTCTGTCTCTGTCTGTCCCTCTGTGTCTGTCTCTCTGTGTCTGTCTGTCCCTCTGTGTCTGTCTGTCCCTCTGTGTCTGTCTCTCTGTCTCTGTCTGTCCCTCTGTCACTGTCTGTCCCTCTGTGTCTGTCTGTCCCTCTGTGTCTGTCTGTCCCTCTGTGTCTGTCCCTCTGTGTCTGTCTGTCCCTCTGTGTCTGTCTGTCCCTCTGTGTCTGTCTGTCCCTCTGTGTCTGTCCCTCTGTCGCTGTCTGTCCCTCTGTGTCTGTCTGTCCCTCTGTCTCTGTCTGTCCCTCTGTGTCTGTTCCTCTGTCCCTCTGTGTCTGTCCCTCTGTGTCTGTCTGTCTGTCCCTCTGTGTCTGTTCCTCTGTGTCTGTCTGTCCCTCTGTGTCTGCTCCTCTGTCCCTCTATGTCTGTCTGTCCCTCTGTGTCTGTTCCTCTGTGTCTGTCCGTCTGTCTGTCTGTCCCTCTGTGTCTGTCTGTCCGTTCCTCTGTCTCTGTCTGTCTCTCTGTGTCTGTCTGTCTGTCCCTCTGTGTCTGTCCCTCTGTCTCTGTCTGTCCCTCTGTGTCTGTTCCTCTGTGTCTGTCTGTCCTTCTGTGTCTGTCTGACCCTCTGTCTGTCTGTCCCTCTGTGTCTGTCTGTCCGTCCCTCTGTCTCTGTCTGTCCCTCTGTGTCTGTCCCTCTGTCTCTGTCTGTCCCTCTGTGTCTGTCTGTCTGTCCCTCTGTGTCTGGCCCTCTGTCTCTGTCTGTCACTCTGTGTCTGTCTGTCCCTCTTTGTCTGTCCCTTTGTGTCTGTCTGTCCCTCTGTCTCTGTCTGTCCCTCTGTGTCTGTTCCTCTGTGTCTGTCTGTCCCTCTGTGTCTGTTCCTCTGTGTCTGTCTGTCCCTCTGTGTCTGTCCCTCTGCCTGTCTGTCCCTCTGTGTCTGTCTGTCCGGCCCTCTGTCTCTGTCTGTCCCTCTGTCTCTGTCTGTCCCTCTGTGTCTGTCTGTCTGTCCCTCTGTGTCTGTCCCTCTGTCTCTGTCTGTCCCTCTGTGTCTGTCTGTCTGTCCCTCTGTGTCTGTCCCTCTGTGTATGTCTGCCCCTCTGTGTCTGTCTGTCCCTATGTGTCTGTCTCTCTGACTCTGTCTGTCTCGCTGGTTCTGTCCCTCTGTGTCTGTCTGTCCCTCTGTGTCTGTCTGTCCCTCTGTCTCTGTCTGTCCCTCTGTGTCTGTCCCTCTGTCTCTGTCTGTCTCTCTGTGTCTGTCTGTCCCTCTGTGTCTGTCTGTCCCTCTGTCTCTGTCTGTCCCTCTGTCTCTGTCTGTCCCTCTGTGTCTGTCTGTCCCTCTGTGTCTGTTCCTCTGTCTCTGCCTGTCTCTCTGTGTCTGTTCCTCTGTGTCTGTCTGTCTGTCCCTCTGTGTCTGTCTGTCCCTCTGTCTGTCTCTGTCTGTCCCTCTGTCTCTGTCTGTCCCTCTGTGTCTGTCTGTCTGTCCCTCTGTGTCTGTTCCTCTGTCTCTGTCTGTCTCCCTGTGTCTGTTCCTCTGTGTCTGTCTGTCTGTCCCTCTGTGTCTGTCTGCCCCTCTGTCTCTGTCTGTCCCTCTGTCTCTGTCTGTCCCTCTGTGTCTGTCTGTCTGTCCCTCTGTGTCTGTTCCTCTGTCTCTGTCTGTCTCTCTGTGTCTGTTCCTCTGTGTCTGTCTGTCTGTGCCTCTGTGTCTGTCTGTCCCTCTGTCTCTGTCTGTCCCTCTGTGTCTGTCTGTCTGTCCCTCTGTGTCTGTCCCTCTGTCTGTGTCTGCCCCTCTGTGTCTGTCCCTCTGTCTCTGTCTGTCCCTCTGTGTCTGTTCCTCTGTGTCTGTCTGTCCTTCTGTGTCTGTCTGTCCCTCTGTCTGTTTGTCCCTCTGTGTCTGTCTGTCCGTCCCTCTGTCTCTGTCTGTCCCTCTGTGTCTGTCCCTCTGTCTCTGTCTGTCCCTCTGTGTCTGTCTGTCTGTCCCTCTGTGTCTGGCCCTCTGTCTCTGTCTGTCCCTCTGTGTCTGTCTGTCCCTCTGTCTCTGTCTGTCCCTCTGTGTCTGTTCCTCTGTGTCTGTCTGTCCCTCTGTGTCTGTTCCTCTGTGTCTGTCTGTCCCTCTGTGTCTGTCCCTCTGTGTCTGTTCCTCTGTGTCTGTCTGTCTGTCCCTCTGTGTCTGTTCCTCTGTGTCTGTCCCTCTGTCTGTCTGCCCCTCTGTGTCTGTCTGTCCGTCCCTCTGTCTCTGTCTGTCCCTCTGTCTCTGTCTGTCCCTCTGTGTCTATCTGTCTGTCCCTCTGTGTCTGTCCCTCTGTCTCTGTCTGTCCCTCTGTGTCTGTCTGTCTGTCCCTCTGTGTCTGTCCCTCTGTCTCTGTCTGTCTCTCTGTGTCTTTCCCTCTGTGTCTGTCTGCCCCTCTGTGTCTGTCTGTCCCTATGTGTCTGTCTCTCTGACTCTGTCTGTCTCGCTGGTTCTGTCCCTCTGTGTCTGTCTGTCCCTCTGTGTCTGTCCCTCTGTCTCTGTCTGTCCCTCTGTGTCTGTCCCTCTGTCTCTGTCTGTCTCTCTGTGTCTGTCTGTCCCTCTGTGCCTGTCCCTCTGTCTCTGTCTGTCCCTCTGTGTCTGTTCCTCTGTGTCTGTCTGTCCCTCTGTGTCTGTCTGTCCCTCTGTGTCTGTCTCTGTGTCTGTCTCTCTGTGTCTGTCTGTCCCTCTGTGTCTGTCTGCCTCTGTCTGTCCCTCTGTGTCTGCCTGTCCCTCTGTCTCTGTCTGTCCCTCTGTGTCTGTCTGTCCCTCTGTCTCTGTCTGACCCTCTGTGTCTGTCTGTCTGTCCCTCTGTGTCTGTCTGTCCCTCTGTGTCTGTCTGTCCCTCTGCGTCTGCCCCTCTGTGTCTGTCTGTCCCTCTGTGTCTGTCCCTCTGTCTCTGTCTGTCCCTCTGTGTCTGCCTGTCCCTCTGTGTCTGCCTGTCCCTCTGTCTCTGTCTGTCCCTCTGTCTCTGTCTGACCCTCTGTGTCTGTCTGTCTGTCCCTCTGTCTCTGTCTGTCCCTCTGTCAGTGTCTGTCCCTCTGTCAGTGTCTGTCCCTCTGTGTCTGTCTGTCCCTCTGCGTCTGCCCCTCTGTGTCTGTCTCTCTGTGTCTGTCTGTCTCTCTGTGTCTGTCTGTCCCTCTGTGTCTGTCTGTCCCTCTGTCTCTGTCTGTCCCTCTGTGTCTGTCCCTCTGTCTCTGTCTGTCCCTCTTTGTCTGTCCCTCTGTGTCTGTCTGTCCCTCTGTGTCTGTCTGTCCCTCTGTCTCTGTCTGTCCCTCTGTGTCTGTCCCTCTGTCTCTGTCTGTTCCTCTGTCTCTGTCTGACCCTCTGTGTCTGTCTGTCTGTCCCTCTGTCTCTGTCTGTCCCTCTGTCAGTGTCTGTCCCTCTGTCAGTGTCTGTCCCTCTGTGTCTGTCTGTCCCTCTGCGTCTGCCCCTCTGTGTCTGTCCCTCTGTCTCTGTCTGTCTCTCTGTGTCTGTCTGTCCCTCTGTGTCTATCTGTCCCTCTGTGTCTGTCTGTCCCTCTGTGTCTGTCTGTCCCTCTGTCTCTGTCTGTCCCTCTGTGTCTGTCCCTCTGTCTCTGTCTGTCCCTCTGTGTCTGTCTGTCCCTCTTTGTCTGTCCCTCTGTCTCTGTCTGTCCCTCTGTGTCTGTCTGTCTGTCCCTCTGTGTCTGTCCGTCTGTCTCTGTCTGTCCCTCTGTGTCTGTCTGTCTGTCCCTCTGTGTCTGTCCCTCTGTCTGTCTGTCCCTCTGTGTCTGTCTGTCCATCCCTCTGTCTCTGTCTGTCCCTCTGTCTCTGTCTGTCTCTCTGTGTCTGTTCCTCTGTGTCTGTCTGTCTGTCCCTGTGTGTCTGTCTTTCCCTCTGTCTCTGTCTGTCCCTCTGTGTCTGTTCCTCTGTGTCTGTCTGTCTGTCCCTGTGTGTCTGTCTTTCCCTCTGTCTCTGTCTGTCCCTCTGTGTCTGTCTGTCCCTATGTGTCTGTCTCTCTGTCTCTGTCTGTCTCGCTGGTTCTGTCCCTCTGTCTCGGTCTGTCCCTCTGTGCCTGCCCCTCTGCCTCTGTCCCTCAGCCTCTGTCTGGGTGACCAGTTAATGGGTATATTTTATTCCTGTTCAATTGGAATTGGGAAGTTGTTTGAGCCACGCGGACAATGACCTGCTTGACCTCGGTGATAGTTAATCCCACTGAAACCGCTGCTGGGACATTCCTCTGGATCCGGCATCTTGCTGATGGGCTGAATGGGCTTTTTTATCCAGTAAATTCTTTGTAGCTCTGCCTCAATTCGCATCTGGACCTCGGGTTCTCACCTTGATTGGTGCCTGAACGCATGACCTTTCCATTGGGAGGCTAAGGGTCACCCCGGAGTCCCTGTGGATTCAAGCTGCAAAATTCAGGTTTCGCCAGAGCGGGATGTAATTGTGGATTTGGTGCCTGGCTAATCTGGAACTTTCTCTTCACTGGGCTCTTGTACCTCATGTGACCGGGATGATTCTTGGTCGCAGAGACTAGACCCGGAGTCGGTGTGTGGGGCCGGCTGTGCCTTTGAACCCTGTCCACGAGGAACCAGCTCGGTCCGTGCCAGACCCGCTGTGACCTTCCGGCCTCAGCATCGTGCCTGACCCACGGTGCAGCTCGTGGTCACAACAGCAAATATCTGGAATAAAAACAAAACTTCTCCCGCCAACTCAGGAAAATATGAATGGAGGAAAATGAGAAGAGACGACTGGGTAACGGCGTTTCTGATTGGAAGCTTCCTTCTCTCGCACGCTAACACAATACTCTACTCTCGTTCTTGCTGACTCAATACCCATTTTGTTTCTGAGAAAAATAACCAAAAACCTTCTCATGACACAATGCGTAAATGTACAAGTTGGGCTTCAGGAAACACGGAACCCTCGTGGGCGAGACACAAACCCTCAGGGGTCTGAGGAAATGAAGAAGAGATAGAGAGAGAGATTGAGAGAGATAGAGGCAGACAGTGAGAGAGACTGAGAGAGACAGAGACAGATAGAAACAGTTCGAGAGACACTGAGAGATAGAGACAGACACAGAGAGAGACTGAGAGAGATAGAGACAGACACAGAGAGAGACTGAGAGAGATAGAGACAGACACAGAGAGACAGAGACAGACACAGAGAGACTGGGAGAGATAGAGGCAGACACAGAGAGAGACAGAGACAGAGAGAAACAGAGAGGGACTGGGAGAGATAGAGACAGACACAGAGAGACTGAGAGAGACACAGAGAGACTGAGAGAGATAGAGACAGACACAGAGAGACTGAGAGAGATAGAGACAGACACAGAGAGATAGAGGCAGACACAGAGACTGAGAGATATAGAGGCAGACACAGAGAGACTGAGAGAGATAGAGACAGACACAGAGAGACTGAGAAAGACAGAGACAGACACAGAGAGACTGAGAGAGATAGAGACAGACACAGAGAGACTGAGAGAGTTAGAGACAGACACAGAGAGACTGAGAAAGACAGAGGCAGACACAGAGAGACTGAGAGAGACAGAGACAGACACAGAGAGAGACTGAGAGAGATAGAGACAGACACAGAGAGAGACTGAGAGAGATAGAGACAGACACAGAGAGACTGAGAGAGACAGAGACAGACACAGAGAGACTGAGAGAGACAGAGACAGACACAGAGAGACTGAGAGAGATAGAGACAGACACAGAGAGACTGAGAGAGACAGAGACAGACACAGAGAGAGACTGAGAGAGATAGAGACAGACACAGAGAGAGACTGAGAGAGATAGAGGCAGACACAGAGAGACTGAGAGAGACAGAGACAGACACAGAGAGACTGAGAGAGACAGAGGCAGACACAGAGAGACTGAGAGAGACAGAGACAGACACAGAGAGTGACTGAGAGAGATAGACGCAGACACAGAGACTGAGAGAGATAGAGACAGACACAGAGAGACTGAGAGAGACAGAGACAGACACAGAGAGACTGAGAGAGATAGAGGCAGACACAGAGAGACTGAGAGAGACAGAGACAGACACAGAGAGAGACTGAGAGATAGAGGCAGACACAGAGACTGAGAGAGATAGAGGCAGACACAGAGAGACTGAGAGAGACAGAGACAGACACAGAGAGACTGAGAGAGACAGAGGCAGACACAGAGAGACTGAGAGAGACAGAGACAGACAGAGAGAGAGACTGAGAGAGATAGACGCAGACACAGAGACTGAGAGAGATAGAGACAGACACAGAGACTGAGAGAGACAGAGACAGACACAGAGTGACTGAGAGAGACAGAGGCAGACACAGAGAGACTGAGAGAGACAGAGACAGACACAGAGAGAGACTGAGAGAGATAGACGCAGACACAGAGACTGAGAGAGATAGAGACAGACACAGAGACTGAGAGAGACAGAGACAGACAGAGAGAGACTGAGAGAGATAGAGGCAGACACACAGAGACTGAGAGAGATAGAGGCAGGCACAGAGAGACTGAGAGAGACAGAGACAGACACAGAGAGACTGAGAGAGATAGAGGCAGACACAGAGAGGCTGAGAGAGACAGTGACAGACACAGAGAGAGACTGAGAGAGATAGAGGCAGATAGAGACAGACAGAGAGAGATAGAGGCAGACACACAGAGACTGAGAGAGACAGAGACAGACACAGAGACTGAGAGAGATAGAGACAGACACAGAGACTGAGAGAGATAGAGGCAGACACAGAGAGACTGAGAGAGACAGAGACAGACACAGAGAGACAGAGAGAGATAGAGGCAGACACAGAGAGACTGAGAGAGACAGAGACAGACACAGAGAGAGACTGAGAGAGATAGAGGCAGACACAGAGAGACTGAGAGAGACAGAGACAGACACAGAGAGACTGAGAGAGATAGAGGCAGACACAGAGACTGAGAGAGACAGAGACAGACACAGAGAGACTGAGAGAGATAGAGACAGACACAGAGACTAGGAGAGATAGAGACAGACACAGAGAGACTGAGAGAGATAGAGACAGACACAGAGAGACTGGGAGAGATAGAGACAGACACAGAGAGACTGAGAGAGATAGAGACAGACACAGAGAGACTGAGAGAGATAGAGACAGACACAGAGAGACTGAGAGAGATAGAGACAGACACAGAGAGACTAGGAGAGATAGAGACAGACACAGAGAGACTGAGAGAGATAGAGACAGACACAGAGAGAGACTGAGAGAGACAGAGACAGACACAGAGAGACTGAGAGAGACAGAGACAGACACAGAGAGACTGAGAGAGACAGAGACAGACACAGAGAGAGACTGAGAGAGATAGAGGCAGACACAGAGAGACTGAGAGAGACAGAGACAGACACAGAGAGAGACTGAGAGAGATAGAGGCAGACACAGAGACTGAGAGAGATAGAGACAGACACAGAGACTGAGAGAGATAGAGGCAGACACAGAGACTGAGAGAGATAGAGGCAGACACAGAGAGCGAGACTGAGAGAGATAGAGACAGACACACAGAGGCTGGGAGAGATAGAGGCAGACACAGAGAGAGAGACTGAGAGATAGAGACAGACACACAGAGACTGAGAGAGATAGAGACAGACACACAGAGACTGAGAGAGATAGAGACAGACACAGAGAGCCCAGGTGGTAGTAGTAAAGGCTGGCAGACCCGTGGCCTTTTTCTCCCGGACCCTCCACGCCTCAGAAATCCGCCACTCCTCAGTGGAAAAGGAAGCCCAAGCCATAGTGGAAGCTGTGCGACATTTGAGGCATTACCTGGCCGGCAGGAGATTCACTCTCCTCACCGACCAACGGTCGGTAGCCTTCATATTCGATAATGCACAGCGGGGCAAAATTAAAATGACAAGATCTTAAGGTGGAGGATCGAGCTCTCCACCTTCAACTATGAGATCTTGTACCGTCCCGGAAAGCTGAACGAGCCGTCCGATGCCCTATCCCGCGGCACATGTGCCAACGCACAAATAGACCGTCTCCAAACCCTCCACGAGGACCTCTGCCACCCGGGGGTCACTCGGTTCTACCATTTCATAAAGTCCCGCAACCTCCCCTACTCTGTGGAGGAGGTCCGTACAGTCACCAGGAACTGCCACATCTGCGCAGAGTTCAAACCGCACTTTTTCAGGCCAGATAGAGCGCACCTGATCAAGGCTTCCCACCCCTTTGAACGCCTCAGTTTGGATTTCAAAGGGCCCCTCCCCTCCACCGACCGCAACGCATACTTCCTGAACGTGGTGGACCCTTTCCCCTTCACCATCCCCTGCCGCGACATGACAGCGGCCACAGTTATTAAAGCTCTTGGCACCATATTCACACTGTTCGGTTGCCCCGTGTATATCCATAGCGACAGGGGGTCCTCCTTCATGAGTGACGAGCTGCGCCAGTTCCTGCTCAGCAAGGGTATAGCCTCGAGCAGGACGACCAGCTACAACCCCCGGGGGAACGGGCAAGTAGAGAGGGAGAACGGCACGGTCTGGAAAACCATCCTACTGGCCCTACGGTCCAGGGATCTCCCAGTTTCCCGGTGGCAGGAGGTCCTCCCGGACGCTCTCCACTCCACCCGGTCGCTGCTGTGTACCACCACTAACCAAACGCCTCATGAGCGCCTCCTGGTCTTCCCCAGGAAGTCCTCCTCCGGAACGTCGCTGCCGACCTGGCTGGCGGCCCCAGGACCCATCTCGCTCCGGAAACATGTGCGGGCGCACAAATCGGACCCATTGGTCGAGAGGGTTCACCTCCTCCACGCGAACCCGCAGTACGCCTACGTGGCGTACCCCGACGGCCGACAGGACACGGTCTCCCTGCGGGACCTGGCGCCCGCCGGCAACACACACACACCCCCGACACCGATCATCCCCTCCCTGCCACCGGCACACCCCGCGACCGCCCCCCTTCCCGGGGGGATCGGTCCTCCTCCCGTGCCCGCCCAGGAGTAAAACAGGAACAAACACCGAAACGCTCCCGGAGACGACAACGCCCGAGCCAGCACCTGCACCACCACCGGGGCTGAGGCGATCGACGTGGAAGACCAGACCGCCCGCTCGACTCGTGGAATCCGCGTGACACCAAGAATGTTGTTGTAACAAAAAAAATTTTTTTTGCTAATATTGTAAATAGTTCTCACAAACTTGTACATGGCCCAGTGTAGGACTAAAACTGTAGTAACAATGTCCGAAATTTTCCTTCCAGGGCCAGCCTTGTAAACCCCTACCACCATGCGAACCACCACCCCGCCGGGTTACTTTTTAACAAGGGGTGAATGTGGCGGTATGTATTAGGGGTCATGTGGGACTGTGAAGCCGAGATGCTATTGGCTGACAGATCCCGGGTCCTGGTTGGCTGCCGACTCCTGGCTCCGCCCTGAAGGCGGAGTATTAGAACCCGAGCTTCTCCCCGCAGCTTCATTCTGTTGCTGAGCTGCTGGGGACAAGCATCGCTTAATAAAGCCTGAATCGACTTCATCACTTCTCGTCTCTCTCGTAAGTCATTGTGCGCTACACAGAGAGACTGAGAGCGATAGAGACAGACACAGAGAGAGACTGAGAGAGACAGAGACAGACACTGAGAGAGAAAGAGGCTGACACAGCGAGACTGAGAGAGACAGAGACAGACACAGAGAGACTGAGAGAGATAGAGACAGACACAGAGAGACTGAGAGAGATAGAGGCAGACACAGAGAGACTGAGAGAGATAGAGACAGACACAGAGAGAGACTGAGAGAGACAGAGACAGACAGAGAGAGAGACTGAGAGAGATAGAGGCTGACACAGCGAGACTGAGAGAGACAGAGACAGACACAGAGAGACTGAGAGAGATAGAGACAGACACAGAGACTGAGAGAGACAAAGACAGACACAGAGAGAGACTGAGAGAGATAGAGGCAGACACAGAGAGACAGAGAGATAGAGACAGACAGAGAGAGAGAGACAGAGAGAGATAGAGGCAGACACAGAGAGACTGAGAGAGACGCAGAGAGACTGAGAGAGATAGAGGCAGACACAGAGAGGCTGAGAGAGATAGAGGCAGACACAGAGAGAGACTGAGAGAGACACAGAGAGACTGAGAGAGATAGAGGCAGACACAGAGAGACTGAGAGAGATAGAGGCAGACACAGAGAGGCTGAGAGAGATAGAGGCAGACACAGAGAGACTGAGAGAGATAGAGACAGACACAGAGAGACTGAGAGAGATAGAGACAGACACAGAGAGGCTGAGAGAGATAGAGGCAGACGCAGAGAGGCTGAGAGAGATAGAAACAGACACAGAGAGACTGAGAGAGATAGAGGCAGACACAGAGAGACTGAGAGAGATAGAGACAGACACAGAGACTGAGAGAGACAGAGACAGACACAGAGAGACTGAGAGACAGAGACAGACACAGAGAGACAGAGAGACAGAGACAGACACAGAGAGGCTGAGAGAGATAGAGGCAGACACAGAGAGACAGAGAGATAGAGACAGACACAGAGAGACTGAGAGAGATAGAGACAGACACAGAGAGACTGAGAGAGACAGAGACAGACACAGAGAGACTGAGAGAGACAGAGACAGACAAAGAGAGAGACTGAGAGACAGAGACAGACACAGAGAGACTGAGAGAGATAGAGACAGACACAGAGAGACTGAGAGAGACAGAGACAGACACAGAGACTGAGAGAGATAGAGGCAGACACAGAGAGACTGAGAGAGATAGAGACAGACACAGAGAGACTGAGAGAGACAGAGACAGACACAGAGAGACTGAGAGAGAGACAGAGACAGACATAGAGAGACTGAGAGAGATAGAGGCAGACACAGAGAGAGACTGAGAGAGACAGAGACAGACACAGAGAGATAGAGACAGACAGAGAGAGAGAGACAGAGAGAGATAGAGGCAGACACAGAGAGACTGAGAGAGATAGAGACAGACACAGAGAGACTGAGAGAGACAGAGACAGACACAGAGAGACTGAGAGAGACAGAGACAGACACAGAGAGACTGAGAGACAGAGACAGACACAGAGAGACTGAGAGAGACAGAGACAGACACAGAGAGGCTGAGAGAGATAGAGGCAGACACAGAGAGACTGAGAGAGACAGAGACAGACACAGAGAGACTGAGAGAGATAGAGGCAGACACAGAGAGGCTGAGAGAGATAGAGACAGACACAGAGAGACTGAGAGAGACAGAGACAGACACAGAGAGACTGAGAGAGACAGAGACAGACACAGAGAGACTGAGAGACAGAGACAGACACAGAGAGACTGAGAGAGACAGAGGCAGACACAGAGAGGCTGAGAGAGATAGAGGCAGACACAGAGAGATAGAGACAGACACAGAGAGACTGAGAGAGATAGAGACAGACACAGAGAGACTGAGAGAGACAGAGACAGACACAGAGAGACTGAGAGAGACAGAGACAGACAGAGAGAGAGACAGAGACAGACACAGAGAGACTGAGAGAGACAGAGACAGACACAGAGACTGAGAGAGATAGAGGCAGACACAGAGAGACTGAGAGAGACAGAGACAGACACAGAGACTGAGAGAGACAGAGACAGACACAGAGAGACTGAGAGAGACAGAGACAGACACAGAGAGACTGAGAGAGATAGAGGCAGACACAGAGAGACTGAGAGAGATAGAGGCAGACACAGAGAGACTGAGAGAGACAGAGACAGACACAGAGAGACTGAGAGAGACAGAGACAGACACAGAGAGACTGAGAGAGATAGAGGCAGACACAGAGAGACTGAGAGAGACAGAGACAGACACAGAGAGACTGAGAGAGATAGAGGCAGACACAGAGAGACTGAGAGAGATAGAGGCAGACACAGAGAGACTGAGAGAGACAGAGACAGACACAGAGAGACTGAGAGAGACAGAGACAGACACAGAGAGACTGAGAGAGATAGAGGCAGACACAGAGAGACTGAGAGAGACAGAGACAGACACAGAGAGACTGAGAGAGATAGAGGCAGACACAGAGAGAGACTGAGAGAGACAGAGACAGACACAGAGAGACTGAGACAGACAGAGAGAGAGAGACAGAGAGAGATAGAGGCAGACACAGAGAGACTGAGAGAGATAGAGACAGACACAGAGAGATAGAGACAGACAGAGAGAGAGAGACAGAGAGAGATAGAGGCAGACACAGAGAGAGACTGAGAGAGACAGAGACAGACACAGAGAGACTGAGAGAGATAGAGGGAGACACAGAGAGAGAGACTGAGAGATGTCTGTATCTGTGTATTTACATTGTGTATACATGTATGTCCTGTGTTTTCACATAATGAACGATCTGCCTGGACTGTACGCAGAATAATACTTTTCACTGTACCTTAATTTACGTGACAATAAATCAAAATCGCTCTTTCCCACAAGTCCTGCCTCATTATAGAGTAATTTCATTAGCAGAAATGTCACCCCAATCACCCCTGTACTGGGTTTTATTGGAATTTCAGGAAATTCGCTTTTTAATTGCTCATTTTGCACCAGGAACCAAAATATAATTCAGCCAAGATCCATCGAGAAGCAAATAGAGAGAGAGTTGGGGAATGTGCATTTTAATCTAAATGTTAACACCATTGCAGCAGCTCATTAATCACCAGCTGCCAGAGTATTTCAGGGATGCGGCTCTCCGATGACCGTGTTGGCAGTGAACAAGCGGAGCTGGGAGCGGGGTCTCCATTCTGGAGACGGAGTCCGGTGGCAGGCGGGAAAGTCAGCGTGATTCCCGCAGCTCAGCAGGTGAACACGTGCAATCTTCTGATCCTCAGCTTGTTAATCACACATCCGTGAGGTGCAGGTCATATGTCGGAGCGGGCATCAAGTCACCTGTTCTACCATTGCCTCATGGGGTCAAAGGTTCTGGCTCTGCAGTTATTCGGCAGACCCACCCACACATCGCAGGTCAGGAAGGCCATACGCCCCCCCCCCCCCCCCCCCCCCCCACACTCACACATTCACCGCAGGTCAGGAACCCCACACGGCTACACAGTCCGGGATTCTCTGCAATCGGCGCGATGTCCGCCGACCGGCGCCAAAAACGGCGCGAATCAGTCCGGCATCGCGCCGCCCCAAAGGTGCGGAAGGCTCCGCATCTTGGGGGGTCGAGCCCTCACCTTGAAGGGCTAGGCCCGCGCCGGACTGATTTCCGCCCCGCCAGCTGGCGGGAAACTGACTTTGCCGGGCAGCGCATGCGCGGGAGTGTTAGCGGCCGCTGACGGCATCCCCGCGCATGCGCAGTGGAGGGAGTCTCTTCCGCCTCCGTCATAGTGGAGACCGTGGCGAAGGCGGAAGGAAAAGAGTGCCCCCACGGCACAGGCCCGCCCGCAGATCGGTGGGCCCCGATCGCGGGCCAGGCCACTGTGGGGGCACCCCCCGGGGCCAGATTACCCCGCGCCCCCCCCCAGGACCCTGGAGCCCGCCCGCGCCGCCTTGTCCCGCCGGTAAGAGAGGTGGTTTGATTCTCGCCGGCGGGACAGGCATTCCAGCAGCGGGACTTCGGCCCATCGCGGGCCGGAGAATCGCCGGGGGGGGGGGGGGCCCGCCAACCGACGCGGCGCGATTCCCACCCCCGCCGAATATCCGGTGCCGGAGAATTCGGCAACCGGCGGGGGCGGGATTCACGCCAGCCCCCGGCGATTCTCCGACCCGGCGGGGGGTCAGAGAATCCCGCCCCACTGGCGTCTCCGGGTCGGATTGGAGAAGTTGGCAGATATCACAAACCACCTCCAGGGACACACGCCAGCATGTCCAGCATTGCCTTTCACTCATCTCTACATAACACCACCACCTGCAATACATCCATGGTGGGACCAATGCTCATCATTGCAGCACTACATGTTCACCAACGTCGTGAGTGCTGCACTGTCAGAGGGTCAGTACTGAGGGAGTGCTGCACTGTCAGAGGGTCAGTACTGAAGGAGTGCTGCACTGCCAGAGGGTCAGTACTGAGGGAGTGCCGCACTGTCAGACGGTCAGTACTGAGGGAGTGCTGCACTGTCAGAGGGTCAGTACTGAGGGAGCGCCGCACTGTCAGACGGTCAGTACTGAGGGAGTGCTGCACTGTCAGAGGGTCAGTACTGAGGGAGTGCTGCACTGCCAGAGGGTCAGTACTGAGGGAGTGCTGCACTGTCAGAGGGTCAGTACTGAGGGAGTGCCGCACTGTCAGAGGATCAGTACTGAGGGAGTGCTGCACTGTCAGAGGGTCAGTACTGAGGGAGTGCCACACTGTCAGAGGGTCAGTACTGAGGGAGTGCCGCACTGTCAGAGGGTCAGTGCTGAGGGAGTGCCGCACTGTCAGAGGGTCAGTGCTGAGGGAGTGGCGCACTGTCAGAGGGTCAGTACTGAGGGAGTGCTGCACTGTCAGAGGGTCAGTACTGAGGGAGAGCTGCACTGTATGAGGGTCAGTACTGAGGGAGAGCTGCACTGTCAGAAGGTCAGTACTGAGGGAGTGCTGCACTGTCAGAGGGTCAGTACTGAGGGAGTGCCGCACTGTCAGAGGGTCAGAACTGAGAGAGTGCCGCACTGTCAGAGGGTCCGTACAGAGAGAGTGCCGCACTGTCAGAGGGTCAGTACTGAGGGAGTGCTGCACTGTCAGAGGGTCAGTACTGAGGGAGTGCTGCACTGTCAGAGGGTCAGTACTGAGGGGGCGCCGCACTGTCAGACGGTCAGTACTGAGGGAGAGCTGCACTGTCAGAGGGTCAGTACTGAGGGAGTGCCGCACTGTCAGAGGGTCAGTACTGAGGGAGTGCTGCACTGTCAGAGGGTCAGTACTGAGAGAGTGCCGCACTGTCAGACGGTCAGTACTGAGGGAGTGCGGCACTGTCAGACGGTCAGTACTGAGGGAGTGCTGCACTGTCAGAGGGTCAATACTGAGGGAGTGCTGCACTGTCAGAGGGTCAGTACTGAGGGAGTGCCGCACTGTCAGAGGATCAGTACTGAGGGAGTGCTGCACTGTCAGACGGTCAGTACTGAGGGAGTGCTGCACTGTCAGAGGGTCAGTACTGAGGGAGTGCAGCACCGTCAGAGGGTCAGTACTGAGGGAGCGCCCCACTGTCAGAGGGTCAGTACTGAGGGAGTGCCGCACTGTCAGAGGGTCAGTGCTGAGGGAGTGCTGCACTGTCAGAGGGTCAGTACTGAGGGAGTGCTGCACTGTCAGAGGGTCAGTACTGAGGGAGTGCCGCACTGTCAGAGGGTCAGTACTGAGGGAGTGCTGCACTGTCAGAGGGTCAGTACTGAGAGAGTGCCGCACTGTCAGACGGTCAGTACTGAGGGAGTGCGGCACTGTCAGACGGTCAGTACTGAGGGAGTGCTGCACTGTCAGAGGGTCAGTACTGAGGGAGTGCTGCACTGTCAGAGGGTCAGTACTGAGGGAGTGCCGCACTGTAAGAGGATCAGTACTGAGGGAGTGCTGCACTGTCAGACGGTCAGTACTGAGGGAGTGCTGCACTGTCAGAGGGTCAGTACTGAGGGAGTGCAGCACCGTCAGAGGGTCAGTACTGAGGGAGCGCCCCACTGTCAGAGGGTCAGTACTGAGGGAGTGCCGCACTGTCAGAGGGTCAGTGCTGAGGGAGTGCTGCACTGTCAGAGGGTCAGTACTGAGGGAGTGCTGCACTGTCAGAGGGTCAGTACTGAGGGAGTGCCGCACTGTCAGAGGGTCAGTACTGAGGGAGTGCTGCACTGTCAGCATGGTTACATATGTTTTTAAATACGCCAACATGCACAAGTTTGAACAGGACCTACTCACCGCACAGGACCTTCAACCGACGTTATACACCAGATACATCGATGACATTTGTTTCCTTTGGACCCACGGCAAAGAATCACTATAACGACTACACGATGACATCAATAAGTTCCATCCAACCATCAGACTCACCATGGACTACTCTCCAAAATCAGTTGCATTCTTGGACACACTCGTCGCCATCAAGGACGGTCACCTCAGCACTTCGCTTTACCGCAAACCCACGGATAACCTCATGATGCTCCACTTCTCCAGCTTCCACCCTAAACACATTAAAGAAGCCATCCCCTATGGACAAGCTCTCCGTATACACAGGATCTGCTCAGACGAGAAGGAGCGTAACAGCCATATACAGACGTTGAAAGATGCCCTCGTACGAACGGGATATGGCACTTGACTCATCGATCGACAGTTCCAACGCGCCACAGCGAAAAACCGCACCGACCTCCTCAGAAGACAAACATGGGACACAACCGACAGAATACCCTTCGTCGTCCAGTACTTCCCCGGAGCGGAGAAACTACGTCATCTTCTTCACAGCCTTCAACACGTCATTGATGACGATGAACATCTTGCCAAGGTCATCCCCACACCCCCACTACTTGCCTTCAAACAACCGCGCAACCTCAAACGAACCATTGTTTGCAGCAAACTACCCAGTCTTCAGAACAGTGACCACGACACCACACAACCCTGCCATGGCAATCTCTGCAAGACGTGCCAGATCATCGACATGGATACCACTATTACACGTGAGAACACCACCCACCAGGTACGTGGTACATACTCGTGCGATTCGGCCAACGTTGTCTACCTCATACGCTGCAGGAAAGGATGTCCCGAAGCGTGGTACATTGGCGAGACCATGCAGACGCTGCGACAACGAATGAACGGACATCGCGCAACAATCACCAGGCAGGAATGTTCCCTTCCAGTCGGGGAACACTTCAGCAGTCAAGGGCATTCAGCCTCTGATCTCCGGGTAAGCGTTCTCCAAGGTGGCCTTCAGGACCCGCGACAACGCAGAATCGCCGAGCAGAAACTTATAGCCAAGTTCCGCACACATGAGTGCGGCCTCAACCGGGACCTGGGATTCATGTCGCATTACATTCATCTGGCCTGCGAAATCCTACCAACTGTCCTGGCTTGATGCAATTCACACCGCTTTAACCTGGGGTCACCCCTTCTCTGGATCTGTAAAGATTTAATCACCTGCTAATGCTCGCATTCCAAGCATTGTTTGGCATCTTTGAATTTGTCTATATATGTGTTTCTGGAACATACCTCTTCATTCACCTGAGGAAGGAGCAGCGCTCCGAAAGCTAGTGACATCGAAACAAACCTGTTGGACTTTAACCTGGTGTTGTAAGACTTCTTGCTATGTTTTAAAACTTGGTTAACCAGGTGAGACTGGGTCCGGCCCATTGTGGACGGGGCCCAGATCACAACCTCTCCCGAGTTCTGATTAGATCACACAAGGCGTAACGTCTGTCGTGAATCCTGGGGGACGCCTCTCCCGGGATTTACCGGCTGTTTCCCGTCCCGACCCGGCAGGGCGCAAAACCGTGTCCATAGAAACTATCGTCAGGAGGAGGCCCTTCAGCCCTTCGAGGCTGCCCCACCATTCAATCTGCTCATGGCTGATCCTCTACCACAACATCATTCCCCAGCTCTCCCCAGACCGCTTGATGGCTTCAGACTCTGGAAGTCTATCTATTTCCCTCTGAAATATATTCAGTGAGTTGTCCTCCACAGCTTTCTGTGGTCGGGAATTCCACAGGTTCGCCACCCTCTGATTGAAGACATTTCTCCACATCTCATTCCTATATGACTTACCCTGTATCCTGAGACTGTGACCTCTTGTTATAGAACCCCCAGCCAGAGGCAACATCACCCCTGTATCCAGTCTGTCCAGTCGGGCCAGAATTTAATACATTTCAATGAGATCCGCTCTCATTCTAAATCCCAGTGAACACAGGCCCAGTTTTCCCAATCTCTCCTCACACGACAATCCTGCTATCCCAGGAATCAGTCTGGTGGGGCCTTCGCTGCACTCCCTCAATGGCAAGTGTATCTATTCTTAGATAACAAGACCAACACGGCACACAATTCCCCAGGTGTGATCTCACCAAGGCCTGTACAGCTGCAGAAAGACATTCCTGTTTCTGTACTCAAATCCTCTTGCAATGAGGGCCAACATACCATTTGCCCTCCTGACTGCTTGTTGTACCTGCAGGCTTGCTTCCAGTGACAGGGGTACAAGAATACCCAGGTCCCTCTGTACATCCACATTTCCCAATCTATCACCATCTATATCATCCTCTGCTCGAGAGAGAGAGAGGTGAAGAGAACTGAGAGAGGGGGGAGTAATAGACCGACGATTGCTGAGAGTAACTGAGAGCCTTCACTGTCTCCCCAGCATGGAGGCTGCTGAGACCCAAGCAGCAGGAGCAGAGACACAATGGAGGAGTATTCATTACAAGGAGAGTGGCTGGCTCTACTCCATCCCAGAATCATTGAATCTACAGCACGAGACCAGACCCTTCGGCCCAAACCACAAACATGTTTCCTGGAAGACCTCATGTAATATTGAAGCATCTGACCCTTACAGGTGCAAATCTTCCCAGGTGCGACTTTGTGCTGTGTAGCTGCCGCCTCGGATTGGCCGCGGTGCTGACACAGCAGAGGGCAGTGAGATATTCAGAAGCTTGGTTTGCTGTGGTATAATCTGTGTTCAGCGGCTCATTGAACACTTTTATTGGATTGCCGCCTGTGGTGAACGTATTATGGCATCCATTCACCACTGTACTGCATTGTACTATGTTGTTGCCCTTGTGGGCTCCACCTATGGACCATTGTACTGTATTACACCGCTTGTATCATGTTGGTGCCTCAGCCCCTGGCCCCGCCCCCTTGAGGGGAGGTATATAGAGCAGCTGCCCTGTAGGCGGCTCTCAGTGCAGAGCAGTCGCAGGCAGGTACTGTTCTAATTGATTAAAGCCATTGTTCACTTCAACTCTCTGTTTCGTGTGAATTGGTGGTCACATCACCTCCATTGTCAGGCGGGTTGTCATCACCGCGGCCACTCTGGGAATAATCATTCCAGTAAACGCTGTAAATCAGGAGGTGGAAGGGAGAGAGGAACTTGGTGAAATTACTCAGGAAGTTGTACTGAGTAAACTGATTGCGCTCCGGGCTGACAAGTCCCAGAGTCAAGGTGGACTTCATCCTAAAATCCATCAGACTGGAAAGTAGCAAATATAATTCCCTTATTCAAGAAGGGAGAGAGGCAGAAAACAGGGAACTATTGGCCAGTTAGTTCGACATCTATCGAAGGGAAGGTGTTGGAATCGACCATTAAAGAGGGTATGGCTGAACACTAAAGGTGGGAAGAGTTAGCATGGTTTTGTGAAAGAGAAATCATTTTTAACCAAGTTATGGAGTTATTTGAAGCAGTAACAGGCGCAGTGGATAAAGGGAATCCTGTAGACGTATTGTATTGGATTGCCACAAGGCATTTGATAAGGTGCCATAGCAAAGGTTATTGTGGAAAACATATTGGGCAACATATCAGCTTTGATAGAAGATTGGCCGCTAGCCGAAAACAGAGAGGATGCATAAATGGGTATTTTTCTGATTGGCTGGATGTGATGAGTGGAATTCCACAGGATTCTGTGCTGGGACGTCAACCTTTTACAATTTACATCAATGACTTAGGTGAGGGGAGTGAAGCTAAATTTGCAGGTGACCCAAAAATAGGCAGGGAAGTATGTTATGAAGAGGACATAAAGAGGTTGTAGGTGGATATTGATGGGTTGAGTGAGTGGGCATAAATCTGCCATACGGAGTACAATGTGGGAAAATGTGAAGTTGTTCACTTTGGCAGGGAGAATAAAAAGGCAGAGTACTAGTTACTGGGAAATGGCTACAGAGGGATCTAGGAGCCCTATGCATGAGTTATAAAAAACTAGTATGCAGGTAAAACAAATGATTAAAAAGGCGAATGGGGCACTATCCTTTACTGAGAGGAATTGAACATAAAAGTATGGCTGTTATGCTCCAGTTGTACAGGGTGGCATGGTGGCACAGTGGTTAGCACCAGGATTCGATTCTGGCCTTGTCTGTGTGTCTGTGTGGGTTTCCTCCGGGTGCTACAGTTTCCACTCACAGTTCAAAGATGTGCAGATTAGGTGGATTGGCCGTCAGAAATTGCCCCTTAGTGTCCTGGGGATGTGTAGGTTAGGTGGGGTTATGGGGATAGGCCAGGGAGTTGGGCCTAGGTAGGGTGCTCTTTCGGAGGGTCAGTGCAAACCTGTTGGGCCGAATGGCCTGTACCAAATAGTTCTATGGTTCTAGGACATTGGTGAGATCACATCTCGAATACTACATGCAGTTTAGTCTCCGTATTTAAGGAAGGTGGTAAATATGTTGGAGCCGATTCAGAGGAGGTTTACTAGATTGGCACCTGGAAATGAGGAAAGATTAGACAAACTGGGCTTGTTCCCACTGGAGTTCAGGAATGAGGGATGACTTGATTGAAGTATATAAAATCCTGAATTATCTTGACATTGTGGATGTGGAAAGGTTGTTTTGTCCTGTGGGTGGGCTAAGAGCTACCGGGGCACTCTTTTAAAATTAGCGGTCAACCTTTGAGGACAGAGAAATCTTTACTCTCAGTGGGCTGGCTGTTTTGGGAATGCTTTGCCTCAGAAGGCGTGGAAGGCTGGCCATTGAGTATTTATAATACAGAGGACAATTCCCTTGTCCAACAAGAATCGAAGGTTATTGGGGGTAGATGGAAATGGATAATTTGAAACACAGCAGATCTGATTGAATGGCGGAGCAGGCTCGAGGAGCTGAGTGGCTGCTTCTCTTTCACATGTTTGTATGTTCAGCTTCTCTTTTGCGTGTTTGTATGTTCAGCTTCTCTTTTGCGTGTTTGTATGTTCAGCTTCTCTTTCACATGTTTGTATGTTCAGCTTCTCTTTTGCGTGTTTGTATGTTCAGCTTCTCTTTTGCGTGTTTGTATGTTCAGCTTCTCTTTCACATGTTTGTATGTTCAGCTTCTCTTTTGCGTGTTTGTATGTTCAGCTTCTCTTTTGCGTGTTTGTATGTTCAGCTTCTCTTTCACATGTTTGTATGTTCAGCTTCTCCTTCACCCATTTGTATGTTCAGCTTCTCTTTCACGTGTTTGTATGTTCAGCTTCTCTTTTGCGTGTTTGTATGTTCAGCTTCTCTTTTGCGTGTTTGTATGTTCAGCTTCTCTTTCACATGTTTGTATGTTCAGCTTCTCTTTTGCGTGTTTGTATGTTCAGCTTCTCTTTTGCGTGTTTGTATGTTCAGCTTCTCTTTCACATGTTTGTATGTTCAGCTTCTCCTTCACCCATTTGTATGTTCAGCTTCTCTTTCACGTGTTTGTATGTTCAGCTTCTCTTTTGCGTGTTTGTATGTTCAGCTTCTCTTTTGCGTGTTTGTATGTTCAGCTCATCTTTCACGTGTTTGTATGTTCAGCTTTTTTTCACATGTTTGTATGTTCCGCTCATCTTTCGCATGTTTGTATGTTCAATGTTTCTTTCACATGTTTGTATGTTCAGCTTCTCTTTCACGTGTTTGTATGTTCAGCTCATCGTTCGCATGTTTGTATGTTCAGCTTTTCTTTCACATATTTGTATGTTCAGCTCATCTTTCACATGTTTGTATGTTCAGCTTCTCTTTTGCGTGTTTGTATGTTCAGCTTCTCTTTTGCGTGTTTGTATGTTCAGCTTCTCTTTTGCCTGTTTGTATGTTCAGCTTCTCTTTCACATGTTTGTATGTTCAGCTCATCTTTCGCATGCTTGTATGTTCAGCTTTTCTTTCACATGTTTGTATGTTCCGCTCATCTTTCGCATGTTTGTATGTTCAACGTTTCTTTCACATGTTTGTATGTTCAGCTTCTCTTTCACATATTTGTATTTTCAGCTTTTCTTTTACACGTTTGTATGTTCAGTTTCTCTTTTGCATGTTTGTATGTTCAGCTTCTCTTTCACGTTTGTATGTTCAGCTCATCTTTCGCATGTTTGTATGTTCAGCTTTTCTTTCACATGTTTGCATGTTCAGCTCATCTTTCGCATGTTTGTATGTTCAGCTTTTCTTTCACATGTTTGTATGTTCAGCTTCTCTGTCACGTATTTGTATGTTCAGATTCTCTTTCGCGTGTTTGTATGTTCAGCTTCTCTTTTGCGTGTTTGTATGTTCAGCTTCTCTTTCACGTATTTGTATGTTCAGCTCATCTTTCGCGTGTTTGTATGTTCAGCTTTTTTTCACATGTTTGTATGTTCCGCTCATCTTTCGCATGTTTGTATGTTCAACATTTCTTTCACATGTTTGTATGTTCAGCATCTCTTTCACATATTTGTATTTTCAGCTTCTCTTTTACATGTTTGTATGTTCAGTTTCTCTTTCGCATGTTTGTATGTTCAGCTTCTCATTCACATGATTGTATGTTCAGCTTCTCTTTCACATGTTTGTATGTTCAGCTTCTCTTTCACATGTTTGTATGTTCAGCTTCTCTTTTGCGTGTATGTTCAGCTTCTCTTTCACGTATTTGTATGTTCAGCTTCTCTTTCGTGTGTTTGTATGTTCAGCTTTTCTTTCACATGTTTGTGTGTTCAGCTCGTCTTTCACATGTTTGTATGTTCAGCTTCTCTATTGCGTGTTTGTATGTTTAGTTCTCTTTTGCATGTTTGCATGTTCAGCTTTTCTTTCACATGTTTGTATGTTCAGCTCGTCTTTCACATGTTTGTATGTTCAGCTTCTCTTTCACATGTTTGTATGTTCAGCTTCTCTTTCACATGTTTGTATGTTCAGCTTCTCTTTCACATGTTTGTATGTTCAGCTTCTCTTTTGCGTGTATGTTTAGCTTCTCTTTCACGTATTTGTATGTTCAGCTTCTCTTTCGTGTGTTTGTATGTTCAGCTTTTCTTTCACATGTTTGTGTGTTCAGCTCGTCTTTCACATGTTTGTATGTTCAGCTTCTCTATTGCGTGTTTGTATGTTTAGTTCTCTTTTGCATGTTTGCATGTTCAGCTTTTCTTTCACATGTTTGTATGTTCAGCTCGTCTTTCACATGTTTGTATGTTCAGCTTCTCTTTCGCATGTTTGTATGTTCAGCTCGTCTTTCGCAAGTTTGTATGTTCAGCTTCTCTTTCACATGTTTGTATGTTCAGCTTCTCTTTCACATGTTTGTATGTTCAGATCGTCCTTTGCGTGTTTGTATGTTCAGCTCATCTGTTTCCCATTTGTATGGTCAGCTTTTCTTTTACATGTTTGTACGTTGAAAAAATGAAAATTGAATGTTCAGCTTCTCTTTCACATGATTGTATGTTCAGCTCATCTTTCACATGTTTGTATGTTCAGCTTCTCTTTTGCATTTTTGTATGTTCAGCTTCTCTTTTGCGTGTTTGTATGTTCAGCTTCTCTTTTGCCTGTTTGTATGTTCAGCTTCTCTTTCACATGTTTGTATGTTCAGCTCATCTTTCGCATGCATGTATGTTCAGCTTTTCTTTCACATGTTTGTATGTTCCGCTCATCTTTCGCATGTTTGTATGTTCAACGTTTCTTTCACATGTTTGTATGTTCAGCTTCTCTTTCACATATTTGTATTTTCAGCTTCTCTTTTACACGTTTGTATGTTCAGTTTCTCTTTTGCATGTTTGTATGTTCAGCTTCTCTTTCACGTGTTTGTATGTTCAGCTCATCTTTCGCATGTTTGTATGTTCAGCTTTTCTTTCACATATTTGTATGTTCAGCTCATCTTTCACATGTTTGTATGTTCAGCTTCTCTTTTGCATGTTTGTATGTTCAGCTTCTCTTTTGTGTGTTTGTATGTTCAGCTTCTCTTTTGCCTGTTTGTATGTTCAGCTTCTCTTTCACATGTTTGTATGTTCAGCTCATCTTTCGCATGCTTGTATGTTCAGCTTTTCTTTCACATGTCTGTATGTTCTGCTCATCTTTCGCATGTTTGTATGTTCAACGTTTCTTTCACATGTTTGTATGTTCAGCTTCTCTTTCACATATTTGTATTTTCAGCTTCTCTTTTACACGTTTGTATGTTCAGTTTCTCTTTTGCATGTTTGTATGTTCAGCTTCTCTTTCACGTGTTTGTATGTTCAGCTCATCTTTCGCATGTTTGTATGTTCAGCTTTTCTTTCACATATTTGTATGTTCAACTCATCTTTCGCATGTTTGTATGTTCAGCTTTTCTTTCACATGTTTGCATGTTCAGCTCATCTTTCGCATGTTTGTATGTTCAGCTTCTCTTTCACATGTTTGTATGTTCAGCTCATCTTTCGCATGCTTGTATGTTCAGCTTTTCTTTCACATGTCTGTATGTTCTGCTCATCTTTCGCATGTTTGTATGTTCAACGTTTCTTTCACATGTTTGTATGTTCAGCTTCTCTTTCACATATTTGTATTTTCAGCTTCTCTTTTACACGTTTGTATGTTCAGTTTCTCTTTTGCATGTTTGTATGTTCAGCTTCTCTTTCACGTGTTTGTATGTTCAGCTCATCTTTCGCATGTTTGTATGTTCAGCTTTTCTTTCACATATTTGTATGTTCAACTCATCTTTCGCATGTTTGTATGTTCAGCTTTTCTTTCACATGTTTGCATGTTCAGCTCATCTTTCGCATGTTTGTATGTTCAGCTTTTCTTTCACATGTTTGTATGTTCAGCTTCTCTGTCACGTATTTGTATGTTCAGATTCTCTTTCGCGTGTTTGTATGTTCAGCTTCTCTTT
Organism: Scyliorhinus torazame; assembly: GCF_047496885.1. Classification (NCBI taxonomy): domain Eukaryota; kingdom Metazoa; phylum Chordata; class Chondrichthyes; order Carcharhiniformes; family Scyliorhinidae; genus Scyliorhinus; species Scyliorhinus torazame. The sequence continues at coordinate 4,482,213 of NC_092734.1, read as the reverse complement.
CGCTTGTTTGTATGTTCAGCTTTTCTTTCACATGTTTGTATGTTCAGCTTCTCTTTCACATATTTGTATTTTCAGCTTCTCTTTTACACGTTTGTATGTTCAGTTTCTCTTTTGCATGTTTGTATGTTCAGCTCATCTTTCGCATGCATGTATGTTCAGCTTTTCTTTCACATGTTTGTATGTTCCGCTCATCTTTCGCATGTTTGTATGTTCAACGTTTCTTTCACATGTTTGTATGTTCAGCTTTTCTTTCACATATTTGTATGTTCAGCTCATCTTTCACATGTTTGTATGTTCAGCTTCTCTTTTGCATGTTTGTATGTTCAGCTTCTCTTTTGTGTGTTTGTATGTTCAGCTTCTCTTTTGCCTGTTTGTATGTTCAGCTTCTCTTTCACATGTTTGTATGTTCAGCTCATCTTTCGCATGCTTGTATGTTCAGCTTTTCTTTCACATGTCTGTATGTTCTGCTCATCTTTCGCATGTTTGTATGTTCAACGTTTCTTTCACATGTTTGTATGTTCAGCTTCTCTTTCACATATTTGTATTTTCAGCTTCTCTTTTACACGTTTGTATGTTCAGTTTCTCTTTTGCATGTTTGTATGTTCAGCTTCTCTTTCACGTGTTTGTATGTTCAGCTCATCTTTCGCATGTTTGTATGTTCAGCTTTTCTTTCACATATTTGTATGTTCAACTCATCTTTCGCATGTTTGTATGTTCAGCTTTTCTTTCACATGTTTGCATGTTCAGCTCATCTTTCGCATGTTTGTATGTTCAGCTTTTCTTTCACATGTTTGTATGTTCAGCTTCTCTGTCACGTATTTGTATGTTCAGATTCTCTTTCGCGTGTTTGTATGTTCAGCTTCTCTTTCGCTTGTTTGTATGTTCAGCTTTTCTTTCACATGTTTGTATGTTCAGCTCGTCTGTTACATGTTTGTAGGTTCAGCTTGTCTATTGCGTGTTTGTATGCTTAGCTTCTCTTTCCCATGTTTGTATGTTCAGCTCATCTTTCACATGTTTGTATGTTCAGCTTGTCTATTGCGTGTTTGTATGTTTAGCTTCTCTTTCACAGGTTTGTATGTTCAGCTTTTCTTTCACATGTTTGTATGTTCAGCTCGTCTTTCACATGTTTGTATGTTCAGCTTCTCTTTCGCATGTTTGTATGTTCAGCTCGTCTTTCGCATGTTTGTATGTTCAGCTTCTCTTTCACATGTTTGTATGTTCAGCTTCTCTGTCACGTATTTGTATGTTCAGATTCTCTTTCGCGTGTTTGTATGTTCAGCTTCTCTTTCGCTTGTTTGTATGTTCAGCTTTTCTTTCACATGTTTGTATGTTCAGCTCGTCTGTTACATGTTTGTAGGTTCAGCTTGTCTATTGCGTGTTTGTATGCTTAGCTTCTCTTTCCCATGTTTGTATGTTCAGCTCATCTTTCACATGTTTGTATGTTCAGCTTGTCTATTGCGTGTTTGTATGTTTAGCTTCTCTTTCACATGTTTGTATGTTCAGCTTTTCTTTCACATGTTTGTATGTTCAGCTCGTCTTTCACATGTTTGTATGTTCAGCTTCTCTTTCGCATGTTTGTATGTTCAGCTCGTCTTTCGCATGTTTGTATGTTCAGCTTCTCTTTCACATGTTTGTATGTTCAGCTTCTCTTTCACATGTTTGTATGTTCAGATCGTCCTTTGCGTGTTTGTATGTTCAGCTCATCTGTTTCCCATTTGTATGTTCAGCTTTTCTTTCACATGTTTGTATGTTCAGCTCGTCTTTCACATGTTTGTATGTTCAGCTTCTCTTTCGCATGTTTGTATGTTCAGCTCGTCTTTCGCATGTTTGTATGTTCAGCTTCTCTTTCACATGTTTGTATGTTCAGCTTCTCTTTCACATGTTTGTATGTTCAGATCGTCCTTTGCGTGTTTGTATGTTCAGCTCATCTGTTTCCCATTTGTATGGTCAGCTTTTCTTTTACATGTTTGTACGTTGAAAAAATGAAAATTGAATGTTCAGCTTCTCTTTCACATGATTGTATGTTCAGCTCATCTTTCACATGTTTGTATGTTCAGCTTCTCTTTTGCATTTTTGTATGTTCAGCTTCTCTTTTGCGTGTTTGTATGTTCAGCTTCTCTTTTGCCTGTTTGTATGTTCAGCTTCTCTTTCACATGTTTGTATGTTCAGCTCATCTTTCGCATGCATGTATGTTCAGCTTTTCTTTCACATGTTTGTATGTTCCGCTCATCTTTCGCATGTTTGTATGTTCAACGTTTCTTTCACATGTTTGTATGTTCAGCTTCTCTTTCACATATTTGTATTTTCAGCTTCTCTTTTACACGTTTGTATGTTCAGTTTCTCTTTTGCATGTTTGTATGTTCAGCTCATCTTTCGCATGCATGTATGTTCAGCTTTTCTTTCACATGTTTGTATGTTCCGCTCATCTTTCGCATGTTTGTATGTTCAACGTTTCTTTCACATGTTTGTATGTTCAGCTTTTCTTTCACATATTTGTATGTTCAGCTCATCTTTCACATGTTTGTATGTTCAGCTTCTCTTTTGCATGTTTGTATGTTCAGCTTCTCTTTTGTGTGTTTGTATGTTCAGCTTCTCTTTTGCCTGTTTGTATGTTCAGCTTCTCTTTCACATGTTTGTATGTTCAGCTCATCTTTCGCATGCTTGTATGTTCAGCTTTTCTTTCACATGTCTGTATGTTCTGCTCATCTTTCGCATGTTTGTATGTTCAACGTTTCTTTCACATGTTTGTATGTTCAGCTTCTCTTTCACATATTTGTATTTTCAGCTTCTCTTTTACACGTTTGTATGTTCAGTTTCTCTTTTGCATGTTTGTATGTTCAGCTTCTCTTTCACGTGTTTGTATGTTCAGCTCATCTTTCGCATGTTTGTATGTTCAGCTTTTCTTTCACATATTTGTATGTTCAACTCATCTTTCGCATGTTTGTATGTTCAGCTTTTCTTTCACATGTTTGCATGTTCAGCTCATCTTTCGCATGTTTGTATGTTCAGCTTTTCTTTCACATGTTTGTATGTTCAGCTCATCTTTCGCATGCTTGTATGTTCAGCTTTTCTTTCACATGTCTGTATGTTCTGCTCATCTTTCGCATGTTTGTATGTTCAACGTTTCTTTCACATGTTTGTATGTTCAGCTTCTCTTTCACATATTTGTATTTTCAGCTTCTCTTTTACACGTTTGTATGTTCAGTTTCTCTTTTGCATGTTTGTATGTTCAGCTTCTCTTTCACGTGTTTGTATGTTCAGCTCATCTTTCGCATGTTTGTATGTTCAGCTTTTCTTTCACATATTTGTATGTTCAACTCATCTTTCGCATGTTTGTATGTTCAGCTTTTCTTTCACATGTTTGCATGTTCAGCTCATCTTTCGCATGTTTGTATGTTCAGCTTTTCTTTCACATGTTTGTATGTTCAGCTTCTCTGTCACGTATTTGTATGTTCAGATTCTCTTTCGCGTGTTTGTATGTTCAGCTTCTCTTTCGCTTGTTTGTATGTTCAGCTTTTCTTTCACATGTTTGTATGTTCAGCTCGTCTGTTACATGTTTGTAGGTTCAGCTTGTCTATTGCGTGTTTGTATGCTTAGCTTCTCTTTCCCATGTTTGTATGTTCAGCTCATCTTTCACATGTTTGTATGTTCAGCTTGTCTATTGCGTGTTTGTATGTTTAGCTTCTCTTTCACAGGTTTGTATGTTCAGCTTTTCTTTCACATGTTTGTATGTTCAGCTCGTCTTTCACATGTTTGTATGTTCAGCTTCTCTTTCGCATGTTTGTATGTTCAGCTCGTCTTTCGCATGTTTGTATGTTCAGCTTCTCTTTCACATGTTTGTATGTTCAGCTTCTCTGTCACGTATTTGTATGTTCAGATTCTCTTTCGCGTGTTTGTATGTTCAGCTTCTCTTTCGCTTGTTTGTATGTTCAGCTTTTCTTTCACATGTTTGTATGTTCAGCTCGTCTGTTACATGTTTGTAGGTTCAGCTTGTCTATTGCGTGTTTGTATGCTTAGCTTCTCTTTCCCATGTTTGTATGTTCAGCTCATCTTTCACATGTTTGTATGTTCAGCTTGTCTATTGCGTGTTTGTATGTTTAGCTTCTCTTTCACATGTTTGTATGTTCAGCTTTTCTTTCACATGTTTGTATGTTCAGCTCGTCTTTCACATGTTTGTATGTTCAGCTTCTCTTTCGCATGTTTGTATGTTCAGCTCGTCTTTCGCATGTTTGTATGTTCAGCTTCTCTTTCACATGTTTGTATGTTCAGCTTCTCTTTCACATGTTTGTATGTTCAGATCGTCCTTTGCGTGTTTGTATGTTCAGCTCATCTGTTTCCCATTTGTATGGTCAGCTTTTCTTTTACATGTTTGTACGTTGAAAAAATGAAAATTGAATGTTCAGCTTCTCTTTCACATGATTGTATGTTCAGCTCATCTTTCACATGTTTGTATGTTCAGCTTCTCTTTTGCATTTTTGTATGTTCAGCTTCTCTTTTGCGTGTTTGTATGTTCAGCTTCTCTTTTGCCTGTTTGTATGTTCAGCTTCACTTTCACATGTTTGTATGTTCAGCTCATCTTTCACATGCTTGTATGTTCAGCTTTTCTTTCACATGTTTGTATGTTCCGCTCATCTTTCGCATGTTTGTATGTTCAACGTTTCTTTCACATGTTTGTATGTTCAGCTTCTCTTTCACATATTTGTATTTTCAGCTTCTCTTTTACACGTTTGTATGTTCAGTTTCTCTTTTGCATGTTTGTATGTTCAGCTTCTCTTTCACGTGTTTGTATTTTCAGCTCATCTTTCGCATGTTTGTATGTTCAGCTTTTCTTTCACATATTTGTATGTTCAGCTCATCTTTCACATGTTTGTATGTTCAGCTTCTCTTTTGCATGTTTGTATGTTCAGCTTCTCTTTTGTGTGTTTGTATGTTCAGCTTCTCTTTTGCCTGTTTGTATGTTCAGCTTCTCTTTCACATGTTTGTATGTTCAGCTCATCTTTCGCATGCTTGTATGTTCAGCTTTTCTTTCACATGTCTGTATGTTCTGCTCATCTTTCGCATGTTTGTATGTTCAACGTTTCTTTCACATGTTTGTATGTTCAGCTTCTCTTTCACATATTTGTATTTTCAGCTTCTCTTTTACACGTTTGTATGTTCAGTTTCTCTTTTGCATGTTTGTATGTTCAGCTTCTCTTTCACGTGTTTGTATGTTCAGCTCATCTTTCGCATGTTTGTATGTTCAGCTTTTCTTTCACATATTTGTATGTTCAACTCATCTTTCGCATGTTTGTATGTTCAGCTTTTCTTTCACATGTTTGCATGTTCAGCTCATCTTTCGCATGTTTGTATGTTCAGCTTTTCTTTCACATGTTTGTATGTTCAGCTTCTCTGTCACGTATTTGTATGTTCAGATTCTCTTTCACGTGTTTGTATGTTCAGCTTCTCTTTCGCTTGTTTGTATGTTCAGCTTTTCTTTCACATGTTTGTATGTTCAGCTCGTCTGTTACATGTTTGTAGGTTCAGCTTGTCTATTGCGTGTTTGTATGCTTAGCTTCTCTTTCCCATGTTTGTATGTTCAGCTCATCTTTCACATGTTTGTATGTTCAGCTTGTCTATTGCGTGTTTGTATGTTTAGCTTCTCTTTCACATGTTTGTATGTTCAGCTTTTCTTTCACATGTTTGTATGTTCAGCTCGTCTTTCGTGTGTTTGTATGTTCAGCTTCTCTTTCGCATGTTTGTATGTTCAGCTTCTCTTTCACATGTTTGTATGTTCAGCTCGTCGTTTGCTTGTTTGTATGTTCAGCTCATCTTTCACGTGTTTGTATGTTCAGCTCATCTTTCGCATGTTTGTATGTTCAGCTTTTCTTTCACATATTTGTATGTTCAACTCATCTTTCGCATGTTTGTATGTTCAGCTTTTCTTTCACATGTTTGCATGTTCAGCTCATCTTTCGCATGTTTGTATGTTCAGCTTTTCTTTCACATGTTTGTATGTTCAGCTTCTCTGTCACGTATTTGTATGTTCAGATTCTCTTTCGCGTGTTTGTATGTTCAGCTTCTCTTTCGCTTGTTTGTATGTTCAGCTTTTCTTTCACATGTTTGTATGTTCAGCTCATCTGTTACATGTTTGTAGGTTCAGCTTGTCTATTGCGTGTTTGTATGCTTAGCTTCTCTTTCCCATGTTTGTATGTTCAGCTCATCTTTCACATGTTTGTATGTTCAGCTTGTCTATTGCGTGTTTGTATGTTTAGCTTCTCTTTCACAGGTTTGTATGTTCAGCTTTTCTTTCACATGTTTGTATGTTCAGCTCGTCTTTCACATGTTTGTATGTTCAGCTTCTCTTTCGCATGTTTGTATGTTCAGCTCGTCTTTCGCATGTTTGTATGTTCAGCTTCTCTTTCACATGTTTGTATGTTCAGCTTCTCTGTCACGTATTTGTACGTTCAGATTCTCTTTCGCGTGTTTGTATGTTCAGCTTCTCTTTCGCTTGTTTGTATGTTCAGCTTTTCTTTCACATGTTTGTATGTTCAGCTCGTCTGTTACATGTTTGTAGGTTCAGCTTGTCTATTGCGTGTTTGTATGCTTAGCTTCTCTTTCCCATGTTTGTATGTTCAGCTCATCTTTCACATGTTTGTATGTTCAGCTTGTCTATTGCGTGTTTGTATGTTTAGCTTCTCTTTCACATGTTTGTATGTTCAGCTTTTCTTTCACATGTTTGTATGTTCAGCTCGTCTTTCACATGTTTGTATGTTCAGCTTCTCTTTCGCATGTTTGTATGTTCAGCTCGTCTTTCGCATGTTTGTATGTTCAGCTTCTCTTTCACATGTTTGTATGTTCAGCTTCTCTTTCACATGTTTGTATGTTCAGATCGTCCTTTGCGTGTTTGTATGTTCAGCTCATCTGTTTCCCATTTGTATGGTCAGCTTTTCTTTTACATGTTTGTACGTTGAAAAAATGAAAATTGAATGTTCAGCTTCTCTTTCACATGATTGTATGTTCAGCTCATCTTTCACATGTTTGTATGTTCAGCTTCTCTTTTGCATTTTTGTATGTTCAGCTTCTCTTTTGCGTGTTTGTATGTTCAGCTTCTCTTTTGCCTGTTTGTATGTTCAGCTTCTCTTTCACATGTTTGTATGTTCAGCTCATCTTTCACATGCTTGTATGTTCAGCTTTTCTTTCACATGTTTGTATGTTCCGCTCATCTTTCGCATGTTTGTATGTTCAACGTTTCTTTCACATGTTTGTATGTTCAGCTTCTCTTTCACATATTTGTATTTTCAGCTTCTCTTTTACACGTTTGTATGTTCAGTTTCTCTTTTGCATGTTTGTATGTTCAGCTTCTCTTTCACGTGTTTGTATTTTCAGCTCATCTTTCGCATGTTTGTATGTTCAGCTTTTCTTTCACATATTTGTATGTTCAGCTCATCTTTCACATGTTTGTATGTTCAGCTTCTCTTTTGCATGTTTGTATGTTCAGCTTCTCTTTTGTGTGTTTGTATGTTCAGCTTCTCTTTTGCCTGTTTGTATGTTCAGCTTCTCTTTCACATGTTTGTATGTTCAGCTCATCTTTCGCATGCTTGTATGTTCAGCTTTTCTTTCACATGTCTGTATGTTCTGCTCATCTTTCGCATGTTTGTATGTTCAACGTTTCTTTCACATGTTTGTATGTTCAGCTTCTCTTTCACATATTTGTATTTTCAGCTTCTCTTTTACACGTTTGTATGTTCAGTTTCTCTTTTGCATGTTTGTATGTTCAGCTTCTCTTTCACGTGTTTGTATGTTCAGCTCATCTTTCGCATGTTTGTATGTTCAGCTTTTCTTTCACATATTTGTATGTTCAACTCATCTTTCGCATGTTTGTATGTTCAGCTTTTCTTTCACATGTTTGCATGTTCAGCTCATCTTTCGCATGTTTGTATGTTCAGCTTTTCTTTCACATGTTTGTATGTTCAGCTTCTCTGTCACGTATTTGTATGTTCAGATTCTCTTTCACGTGTTTGTATGTTCAGCTTCTCTTTCGCTTGTTTGTATGTTCAGCTTTTCTTTCACATGTTTGTATGTTCAGCTCGTCTGTTACATGTTTGTAGGTTCAGCTTGTCTATTGCGTGTTTGTATGCTTAGCTTCTCTTTCCCATGTTTGTATGTTCAGCTCAGCTTTCACATGTTTGTATGTTCAGCTTGTCTATTGCGTGTTTGTATGTTTAGCTTCTCTTTCACATGTTTGTATGTTCAGCTTTTCTTTCACATGTTTGTATGTTCAGCTCGTCTTTCGTGTGTTTGTATGTTCAGCTTCTCTTTCGCATGTTTGTATGTTCAGCTTCTCTTTCACATGTTTGTATGTTCAGATCGTCCTTTGCGTGTTTGTATGTTCAGCTCATCTGTTTCCCATTTGTATGGTCAGCTTTTCTTTCACATGTTTGTATGTTGAAAAAATTAAAATTGAATGTTCAGCTTCTCTTTCACATGATTGTATGTTCAGCTCATCTTTCACATGTTTGTATGTTCAGCTTCTCTTTTGCATTTTTGTATGTTCAGCTTCTCTTTTGCGTGTTTGTATGTTCAGCTTCTCTTTTGCCTGTTTGTATGTTCAGCTTCTCTTTCACATGTTTGTATGTTCAGCTCATCTTTCACATGCTTGTATGTTCAGCTTTTCTTTCAAATGTTTGTATGTTCCGCTCATCTTTCGCATGTTTGTATGTTCAACGTTTCTTTCACATGTTTGTATGTTCAGCTTCTCTTTCACATATTTGTATTTTCAGCTTCTCTTTTACACGTTTGTATGTTCAGTTTCTCTTTTGCATGTTTGTATGTTCAGCTTCTCTTTCACGTGTTTGTATTTTCAGCTCATCTTTCGCATGTTTGTATGTTCAGCTTTTCTTTCACATATTTGTATGTTCAGCTCATCTTTCACATGTTTGTATGTTCAGCTTCTCTTTTGTGTGTTTGTATGTTCAGCTTCTCTTTTGCCTGTTTGTATGTTCAGCTTCTCTTTCACATGTTTGTATGTTCAGCTCATCTTTCGCATGCTTGTATGTTCAGCTTTTCTTTCACATGTCTGTATGTTCTGCTCATCTTTCGCATGTTTGTATGTTCAACGTTTCTTTCACATGTTTGTATGTTCAGCTTCTCTTTCACATATTTGTATTTTCAGCTTCTCTTTTACACGTTTGTATGTTCAGTTTCTCTTTTGCATGTTTGTATGTTCAGCTTCTCTTTCACGTGTTTGTATGTTCAGCTCATCTTTCGCATGTTTGTATGTTCAGCTTTTCTTTCACATATTTGTATGTTCAACTCATCTTTCGCATGTTTGTATGTTCAGCTTTTCTTTCACATGTTTGCATGTTCAGCTCATCTTTCGCATGTTTGTATGTTCAGCTTTTCTTTCACATGTTTGTATGTTCAGCTTCTCTGTCACGTATTTGTATGTTCAGATTCTCTTTCACGTGTTTGTATGTTCAGCTTCTCTTTCGCTTGTTTGTATGTTCAGCTTTTCTTTCACATGTTTGTATGTTCAGCTCGTCTGTTACATGTTTGTAGGTTCAGCTTGTCTATTGCGTGTTTGTATGCTTAGCTTCTCTTTCCCATGTTTGTATGTTCAGCTCAGCTTTCACATGTTTGTATGTTCAGCTTGTCTATTGCGTGTTTGTATGTTTAGCTTCTCTTTCACATGTTTGTATGTTCAGCTTTTCTTTCACATGTTTGTATGTTCAGCTCGTCTTTCGTGTGTTTGTATGTTCAGCTTCTCTTTCGCATGTTTGTATGTTCAGCTTCTCTTTCACATGTTTGTATGTTCAGCTCGTCCTTTGCTTGTTTGTATGTTCAGCTCATCTTTTGCCCGTTTGTATGGTCAGCTTTTCTTTCACATGTTTGTATGTTGAAAAAATTAAAATTGTATGTTCAGCTTCTCTTTCACATGTTTGTATGTTCAGTTCATCTTTCACATGTTTGTATGTTCAGCTCGTCTTTCACGTGTTTGTATGTTCAGCTTCTCTTTCGCATGTTTGTATGTTCAGCTTCCCTTTCACACGTTTGTATGTTCAGCTCGTCCTTTGTATGTTCAGCTTCTCTTTTGCGTGTTTGTATGCTCAGCTTCTCTTTCACATGTTTGTATGTTCAGCTCATCTTTCGCATGTTTGTATGTTCAGCTTTTCTTTCACATGTTTGTATGTTCAGCTCATCTTTCGCATGTTTGCATGTTCAGTTTCTCTTTCACATGTTTGTATGTTCAGCTCATCTTTCGCATGTTTGTATGTTCAGAAAGCGTGAGCAGATGGTGGGAGCAAGTTGGGGAGTCCGCCTGACATATTTTTCTGATTTTCTCAGACTCCCCCTTTCCACTGCCAATGGGAACTGGGAAAATTCTCCCAAAGAGAGAATGTCACCCCCCCCCCCTCCTCACACACACATGGGCAGTACCGCACACCCCTCAAGTGAATACACCTCACTATGGGGTCCCTGAGTGCCCCCCTTTCTAGGACCCCCATCCATTACAACCCCAACCTCCAAGAGGCCCCTACGCCCCCCACCCTTTATAACCCCGTCCACCCTCATTTTGTGGGCATTGCCCCCCTCAGGTCCTGACCCTTGGCACTGCCACCCAGCGACCATGGGAGTGCTCCTGCTGGCTTTGTGGTGCCAGCTGGGCAGTGCCAAAGTGCCGACGTTCCAGGGGAAGGCCAGAGGGCCACCCTGCTCTGTCCCTGACCATCCAGGGGCCTCCAATGGCCCGGGTGACCCCACGGGTGCCGTTCCGCTTTGTCCATGTTTGTGTGGACCAGTACTGAACGATGCTTGGATGAGCCTTCCCTGGGGAATCCGGTAGATCCCGGGGAGGCTGGTAGATCCCGGGGAGGCTGGTAGATCCTGGGAGGCCTGTAGAGCACGGATAAGTATGCTTCAGTAGGTTTAAAATTCATTCTCAACACTGAAGTGCATGCGGCCTGGACAAGCGGTCTCGCAGGGCTTGTGTAGATCCACAGTATGGATGCCGGGAAGCCTGCGGGAGGCCTCAGCTGGCATCTCCCGGCCACGTCACAATCCTGGTCGGCAGATCATGCCTGAAGTAGCGAGATGGGCCTTGCTGAACACACTTAACACAGACTGGATTGAGCAAAATCCAGGAGCCTTCACACTCCAGACTGGAATGAGGGCACATGGACGAGAAGGGAATTAAGGCGGAAAGAATGAGTAGAGATCTCTGAAAAAAGGAAGACCTTCCAGTGATTCCACCCAAATATTTTGTTTTGTTTCGTCTCGGCCCAGTGGGTTTTGATGAGTTTCTGATGTGATTCAATCTGCTGTTGAAAGTCCCCAGATTCGAGCTCAGTGCCCGTAATCTAATGAATCAATTCTCGGTGTCCTGGGGAGTTGAACTGTACGTACATTTCACTCCGAAAGTAAATTAAATCCCTCGAGCAGTTAGAAATTCAGAGCGCTGACTGACAGGGCTGGGCAGAGAGTGCAACATGATTGAGGTTCCAGGTTAAGGCAGCAGAATAATCAATGAGAATCTGCAAGAGGGGGATCTGATCAGGCTAGAGCGCAGCGGTGTACGTTCGAGCAGACTCCGAGCAGAGGGAAGCTCTTGGGAAACGTGTGCCAGAAGGAAAAGAAATAAAAGATCTTCCGAAATAAAGATTTCATGTCAACAAGCGATGTTGGCAAAACAAAAATTCCCGAATGGATTCCCTTTCACAAAAGGCATGGATTTCATGTCCTTAATTCACACCAAACATATAAGCTGGTCAGAGGTGAGAATGAGACAAGAGGCTTGGCGTAATTTGCTGTGAAGAAATTCTGAAAAATTACTTCATTATATGAACAAACAAACAAACATTTAGCCTTTTCAAAACTGTTACTTTAAAGCGAGGCTTTTATACCGTTTGCCTCAATTGGAATAAGATTTCAGCAGAATCTCATCAAGCCTTAATATCAATGGGCAAAAATTCTTCATATATTTTCAGTTCGATGAGAGATGGAGTTTTGTTTTTATGACACACACTGACTGACACCATTGCTGTTAACGTTATTGATAATGCATTTTCCTGACATGAACATACATCTGAAACCGCCTCTAACATGGGCCATATGGGGAGCGTTCCCGGCGAAGGTTTGCTGTCATTGCTGGAGCACCGTCTGAAAATGTGATTCAAATTGCAAACTTCGGATTGTTCTGATTGGGTTATACCAATAGTCACTCTGAACTGCTGGCGAACTATTGCACAGACCCATGGGAATGCCCCCCCCCCCACACACCCCCCCATACCCCCAACTACTTCCCCACATGGGCCTCGCCCACTCACCCCCCCCCCTGACACCCAGGGTCACCCCCACCCACCTGTCCACCCTGCGCACAGGGGTATCCCACCATCCCCAGACTCTCCCCATCCCAAGAGGCTATATCCCCTGACGGGAACTCCCCAACTATGGGATTCCCCCCACCCCGGGGAACACTTCTCTGCACTCCCCCTGAGGCCTGACACTCTCTCTCTTCCCTCTCCCCCCCCTACCACCACACCCCCAGGCCTGGCTTAATCCAACATCTTCCCCCAACCCCCAGACCCACTTCCAACCCCCCCGAGGCCCAACACTCCCTTCTCCATAGCCCGGCCCAAACCAACACCTCCCCATCCCAGAGACCCAACACCACCCCCGCCACCCTATCCCCTGCAGCCAGGCACGATCCTTGACATCAGTGTTGCCCGATATCTATTAATTGCTTCCAAATAGTGACAAGAGCGGGTTGTAGATCTTCATTTAACCCAGGCGTGATGGAGGGTGGGACATGCTTGACAGAGGGTGGAACATGCGTGACGGAGGGTGGAACATGTGTGACGGAGGGTGGAACATGTGTGATGGAGGGTTGGACATGTGTGACAGAGGGTGGAACATGAGTGATGGAGGGTTGGACATGAGTGAGGGACGGTTGAACATGAGTGATGGAGAGTTGGATGTCCGGGGTCGGAGGGTGGGATGTCCGGGGTCAGAGAGTGGGATGTCCGGGGTCGGAGGGTGGGATGTCCGGGGTCGGAGGGTGGGATGTCCGGGGTCGGAGGGTGGGATGTCCGGGGTCGGAGGGTGGGATGTCCGGGGTCGGAGGGTGGGATGTCCGGGGTCGGAGGGTGGGATGTCCGGGGTCGGAGGGTGGGATGTCCGGGGTCGGAGGGTGGGATGTCCGGGGTCAGAGAGTGGGATGTCCGGGGTCGGAGGGTGGGATGTCCGGGGTCGGAGGGTGGGATGTCCGGGGTCGGAGAGTGGGATGTCCGGTGTCGGAGGGTGGGATGTCCGGGGTCAGAGAGTGGGATGTCCGGTGTCGGAGGGTGGGATGTCCGGGGTCGGAGGCTGGTCTGGAACAAGTTTCAGCTACAATTTTAAAACAAATCTGCCCATGAAAATTTGGATTCCTCAGCTGTCCTGAATCTCATCCTGAAGGTGGGAGATTCCTGTCTCTGAGTTACCAAGCCAATATGCAGAGTGGACAGGGAAAGGTCCAAAAAACAACTCAAATTCACATTGAATCCAATTCATGTTTCCTACAAAAGCGACAAACTAACCCAGGCTGACAGGGACAGACATCACTCTGATCTCGGGCTTGATCTTAGCCAGAAGCCAGTCACAGTTTCATCCCCGACAGGTATATTATTGGCTACTGATTATATTACAGCGGTCTGATGGTTCGTGAATTACTTTCATTGCTATTTGAATAACGCGGACAGGTTTCTGACATTTTGACGTGCCGGCTTATCAGATTATTGAGAACTGGTAAGATAATATTTTAAATCAGTGCCCAAAGTTACCATGCCCCATGATAATAATAATCTTTATTGTCACAAGTAGGCTTACATTAACACTGCAATGAAGTTACTGTGAAAATCCCCCAGTCGCCACATTCCGACGCCTGTTCGGGTACACAGAGGGAGAATTCAGAATGTCCAATTCACCTAACAGCACGTCTTTCGGGACTTGTGGGAGGAAACCGGAGCACCCGGAGGAAACCCACGCAGGCACGGGGAGAACGTGCAGACGCCGCACAGTCACACAAGCGGGAATCGAACCCGGGCCCTGGCGCTGTGAAGCAACAGTGCTAACCACTGTGCAACCGTGCTGCCCATATACTCCACAAAGCACCCAGCGCTCTCGATCTGGGAGCCCCTGGTATATTCAGCCCCTGGTATAGACAGTAATAGCAATAGATAGCTGGAACTGACCGCAGAGGCAGGGGCCATTTGAGATCATATGAAGTCAATACTCTGAGCTATTAGAGTTCAGTAAAAAGGGGAAAAGAGGATTCTGGGTGAACACAACTGAGGAGCCGAACAAATGATGGTGGAATTGACACAAAGTGAAGAAAAGTGAAGAAAAATTGTTGTGAGAAGATAATCGGGTGAAGGATTTGTGTCCCGTGGAAGCTGCTCAGTAACCTGGCCAATCTTGTACTTGTACTCCACCACCTGCCTTTATCCACATATCCAGTGATTTCCTTCATGCTCAGAGATCAATCAATCTCAGGGCTGTATACTCATCTACTGAGCATTCCAACCGTCCAATCAAAGAATTCCAGGATTCACAGTCTTCTAAGTGAGGAAATCTCTCCTGATCCCAGTGCTAAATGGTGCCTACCGCCCCCCCCCCCCGCCCCACCCAATAACTTTCTGTCATTCATCTACAAGAACACCCACATCTCTCTAAATACCAGCACTCCAGCAAGACCTGAATTCAGCCTGTGCTTCAAGTTTAAGGCTGATATTTAGCCAATCTATTGAGCTCCACGCAGCACACAATAACTATGTGTACCAGCAAACAATTCAATTAAAAACTGACCCGCGGCCAAGGATTCAACATCATTTTGATGATGTTTCTCAGGCAGAATGCCAACACGAACCCAAATAAATCAGTGACACTTAACTCTGTGACATCAGAGTCATTCATTATCCAGTGACAGGTTGTGTCACATCATGTGATAGTCACAATAAATATTGCCAAAGTGTTTCCATACAAGGTAGAAATATCTGAATTATTTATCAGATACTAAAAAAAATCCAGAATGTACTATAACTGTTTCTAAAATTCATTTACAGGATATGGGCCCCGCTGGTTAGGCCAGTATTTATTCCCCATCCCTAGTTGCCCTTCAGAAGGTGGTGGTGGACTGCCTTCTTGAATCGCTGCGCTCTTTGAGGTGTAGGTACACCCACTGTGCTGTTAGGGAGGGAGTTTGAGGCTGTTGCCCCAGCCTCAGTGAAGGAACGGCGATATATTTCCCAGTCAGGGTGGTGAGTGACTTGGAGGGGAACCTCCAGGTGGTGGAGGTTCCCAGGTATCTGCTGCTCTTGTCCTTCTAGATGGTAGTGGCCGTGGGTTTGGAAGGTGCTGCCTAAGGAACCTTGGTGAGTTACTGCAGTACATCTTGAAGATGGGACACACGGCTGCCACTGTGCGTCAGTGGTGGAGGGTTTGAATGTTAGTGGAAGGCGGAGAAATCAAGCTGGCTGTTTTGTCCTGGATGGTGTTGAGCTTCTTGAGTGTTGTTGGAGCTGCGCTCATCCAGGCAAGTGGTGAGTATTCCACCACACTCCTGACTTTGCCTTGTAGATGGTGGACAGGCTTTGGGGAGTCAGGGGGTGAGTTACCCACTGTGGGTATTAAAGTCCGGACAGGAGTTCACACCAAGCCGAACAGGTTGAATCAAAAGGAAAAAGATTTAATGTAACAGAACAAGAGTACGGAGCAGAAACTCGACTACAGGAGCCATCTCACAGTTCATGGCCCTCCGGTTTTATCCAGGATGTCGAAGGGGGCGCCACACCCTCAGTGGGGATGGGCACATTCCCCAGTGTCGTTTGGAAATACAGTCTCATTAGTGACCCATGACCTGCTGAACCCCAGGTTATGACAGTAGGATTGCTAACCTTTGACCTGCCCTGGTTGCAACAGTATTAGTGTGGCTAGTCCAGTTCAGTTTCTGATCAATGGTAGCCCCCAGGCAAGGGAGGGGGGTCCTGCCCCCGACGATGTCTAGGGCGCTGATTTCTCTAATTTTGAAGCGGGACAAGGACCCTGTACAGTGCGGATCGTATAGGCCGATTTCACTCCTTAATGTGGATGCGAAACTGCTAGCAAAGGTATTGGCCATGAGGATTGAGGACTGTGTTCCGGGGGTCATACACGAGGATCAGACGGGTTTTGTGAAAGGGAGGCAGTTGAATACCAACGTACGTAGGCTCCTGAATGTAATTATGATGCCGGCAGTGGAGGGGGAGGCGGAGATAGTGGCGGCTATGGACGCGGAGAAGGCCTTTGATAGGGTGGAGTGGGGGTACCTGTGGGAGGTGTTGAGGAGGTTTGGGTTCGGGGAGGGGTTCGTCAGCTGGGTGAGGTTGCTGTACGAGGCCCCGGTGGCGAGTGTGGCCACGAACAGAAGGAAGTCGGAATATTTCCGGCTATACTGAGGCAGGGGTGTCCCCTTCGCCCCTGCTCTTTGCGCTGGCGATTGAGCCCCTGGCCATGGCTTTGAGGGAGTCTAGGAACTGGAGGGGGTTGGTGCGGGTGGGGGGGTGGGGGGGGGTGGGGGGGGTGGGGGTGGGGGGGGGGGGAAAGGAGGAGCACCGGGTATCGTTATATGCGGACAATCTGCTGTTATATGTGGCGGACCCGGTGGGGGGAATGCCGGGGGTGATGCGGATCCTTAGGTAGTTTGGGGATTTCTCCGGGTATAAGCTCAACATGGGGAAGAGCAAGCTGTTCGTGGTGCACCCGGGAGACCAGGAAAGGGGGATTGGTGAGCTTCAGCTAAAAAGGGCAGATGTCTTAGATACCTGGGGGTTCAGGTGGCTAGGAGCTGGGGGGCCCTGCATAAGCTCAACTTAACGAGGCTGGTGGAGCAAATGGAGGAGGAGTTCAAAAGGTGGGATATGCTGCTGCTCTCCCTGGCGGGTAGGGTGCAGTCGGTAAAATTGACGGTGCTGTCGAGGTTTTTGTTTTTGTTTCAATGCCTCCCCATCCTGATCACTAGGGCCTTCTTTAAGTGGGTTAACAGGAGTGTTATGGGGTTCGTATGGGCGAATAAGACCCCGAGGATGAGAAGGGTGTTCTTGGAGCGGAGCAGGGACGGGGGGGGGCTAGCATTGCCAAACTTATGTGGGTACTATTGTGCTTCCAACGTGGCGATGATACGTAAGTGGGTGATGGAGGGGGAGGGGGCGGCGTGGAAGAGGCTGGAGATGGCATCCTGTGTGGGCACGAGCCTGGGGGCGCTGGTGACGGCACCGCTGCTGCTTCCTCCAACGAGGTACACCATGAACCTGGCGACCCTCAAAATCTGGGGGCAATGGAGATGCCACAGGGGGAGGTGGGGGCTTCGGTGTGGTCCCCGATACGGGAGAACCATCGGTTTGTCCCGGGGAAAATGGATGTGGGGTTCCTGAGTTGGCGCAGGGCAGGTATTAGGAGGGGGGGACCTGTTCATAGACGGGAAGTTTGTGAGTCTTGGGGAGCTGGAGGAGAAATTCGGGCTCCACCCTGGAAATGCTTTCAGATATATGCAGGTAAGGGCGTTCGTTAGGCGACAGGTGGTGGCGTCTCCGCTGCTACCGGCGCGCAGGGTCCAGGACAGGGTACTTTCGGGGGTGTGGGTTGGAGAGGGCAGGATCTCGGCAACTTATCAGGTGATGCAGGAGGAGGAGGAGGCCTTGGCAGAGGAGTTAAAAGGTAAGTGGGAGGAGGAGCTGGAGGAGGAGATCGACGAGGGTATGTGGGTGGATGTCCTGGGAAGGGTAAACTCTTCCTCCTCTTGTGCGAGGCCCAGCCTGATACAATTTAAGGTGCTGCACAGGGCGCACATGACCAGGGCAAGGCTAAGCCGGCTTTTTGGGAGGACAGATGTGCGAGGTGTTTGGGGAGCCCAGCAAACCACACCCACATGTTTTGGGCATGTCCAGCGTTGGAGGAGTTCTGGAGGGGCGTAGCGAGGACGGTGTCAAGGGTAGTGAATTCCAGGGTTAGGCCTAGCTGGGGGCTCGCAATATTTGGGGTGTTGGACAAGCCGGGAGTGCAGGAGGCGAAAGAGGCCGGTATTCTGGCCTTTGCGTCCCTGGTAGCCCGGCGAAGGATTCTGCTTCAGTGGAAAGATGCGAGGCCCCCAAGCGTGAAATCCTGGATTAACGACATGGCAGGGTTTATTAAATTGGAGAAGGTGAAATTTGCCTTAAGGGGATCTGTGCAAGGGTTCTTCAAACGGTGGCAACCGTTCCTAGACTTCCTGGCGGAGCGTTAGGAGATGGTCAGCAGCAACCCGGGGGGGTGGGGGGGTAAGATTGTGAGTAGGGGATGGACTATTGTTTACTGTTTAATGTTTATTTGTTTATTTATGCACTTTTATTCTTGTTGTTTTATTATTTGTGTAAAGGCGGGGGGGGGGGGGGGTTCTATTTTTCTGTGGTAATCTGTGAAACATTTTGAATAAAAAATTTTTTTTAAAAAAAGATGGCAACTCCCAGGATGTTGATTGTGGGGTATTCAGCGATGGTGATGCCATTGAATGTCACGGGGCGATGGTTAGATCCTCTCTTGTAGGAGATGGTCATTGCCTGGCACTTGTGTGGCATGAATGTAAATTGCCACTTGTCAGCCCCAAGTCTGGATATTGTCCAGGTCTTGCTGCATTTGGACAGGGACTGCTTCATTATCTGAGGAGCTGCGAATGGTGCTGAACATTGTGCAGTCATCTGCAAACATCCCCACTCCTGACCTTATGCTGGGTGGGAGGTCATTGATGAAGCAGCTGAAGATGGTTGGGCCGAGGACACTACCCTGAGGAACGTGGGATACATTTTCCATTGGGGAGACGATGTTCTCCCACTGGAGCTGAATGGTTTCTGTTTGAGCTGCCACTACTGGCACGAGAGTTAACCCCAGGAATGATTCCCTCTCCCTTACCAAATTTATACATTGCAGGAGCGCAATGGATTCTGTTCCGAATCCGAATATCAGGTCGCCATATTGAGCGGCTGGCCCAATACCGAGGTCCAGTGGGGAGGGGAGGCTGCACCCTCCCCTCCCCAATCACGATTCAATGCCTGCGCGCACCCCCCATTGACAGCCCTCAACAGCACACACGCATGAGGGTGACGAACCCCCCTCCCCACCAACCCCCTATCACAGATTCTCAGAGACCACCATCAGACTCCCCAACCACGGTGGGTACCTAGGGCAGGTACCCAGAGCAGGTACCCAGGGCAGATGCGCAGGGCAGGTATCCAGGGCGGGTACCCAGGACAGATACCCAGGGTGGCTACCCAGGGCAGGAACACAGGACAGGTACCCAGGGCACGTACGCAGGGTAGGTACCCAGGGCAGGTACCCAGGACAGGTACCCAGAGCGGGTACCCAGGGCAGGTACGCAGGACAGGTACCCAGGACAGGTACCCAGAACAGGTACCCAGGGCGGGTACCCAGGGCAGGTACGCAGGACAGGAACCCAGGGCAGGCACCCAGGACAGGTACCCAGAGCAGGTACCCAGGGCAGGTATGCAGGACAGGTACGCAGGACAGGTACCCACAGCGGGTACCCAGGGCAGGTATGCAGGACAGGTACGCAGGACAGGTACCCAGAGCAGGTACCCAGGGCAGGTACGCAGGGCAGGTACGCAGGACAGGTACCCAGGGTGGCTACCCAGGGTGGGTACCCAGGACAGGTACCCAGGGTGGCTACCCAGGGCAGGAACACAGGACAGGTACCCAGGGCAGGTACGCAGGGCAGGTACTCACGGCAGGTACCCAGAGCGGGTACCCAGGGCAGGTACGCAGGACAGGTACGCAGGACAAGAACCCAGGGTGGGCACTCAGGGCAGGTACGCAGGACAGGTACCCAGAGCGGGTAGCCAGGGCAGGTACGCAGGACAGGAACACAGCGTGGGCACCCAGGGCAGGTGTGCAGGGCAGGTACCCAGGGCAGGTACCTAGGGCGGGTTCCCAGGGCAGGTACGCAGGACAGGAACACAGTGCAGGTACCAAGGGCAGGTACGCAGTACCGGTACCCGGGGTGGGTACTGAGGGCAGGTACCCAGGGCGAGTATCCAGGGCAAGTACGCAGGACAGGAACCCAGGGCAGGTACTCAGGGCGGGTTCCCAGGGCAGGTACGCAGGACAGGAACACAGGGCAGGTACCCAGGGCAGGTACGCAGTACCGGTACCCGGGGTGGGTACCCAGGGCAGGTACCCAGGGCGAGTACCCAGGGCAGGTACCTAGGGCAGGAACCCAGGACAGGAACCCAGGGCAGGTACCCAGAGCGGGTACCCAGGGCAGGTACGCAGTACCGGTACCCGGGGTGGGTACCCAGGGCAGGTACCCAGGGTGGGTACCCAGGGCAGGTACCCAGGGCAGGGACCCAGAACAGGTACCCAGGGCAGGTACCCAGGGAAGGTACCCAGAACGGGTACCCAGGGCGGGTACCCAGGGCAGGTACCCGGAGCGGGTACCCAGAGCGGGTACCCAGAGCGGGTACCCAGAGCGGGTACCCAGGGCAGGTACGTAGTACCGGTATCCAGGGCAGGTACCCAGGGCAGGTACGCAGTACCGGTACCCGGTGTGGGTACCCAGGGCAGGTACCCAGGGTGGGTACGCATGGCAGGTACACAGGACAGGTATCCAGGGCAGGTACGCAGGACAAGTACCCAGGACAGGTACGCAGGACAGGTACGCAGATAGGTACCAAGGGCAGGTATGCAGGACGCCGCTTTGGAGGGGGCGGTGTCACCCCCGATTTCGTTGGGAATTTGGATTCTCCGGCCGTTCACCGAATGCGATTTTGGCGTCGCCGTCGGTGACCGGAGAATCCACCCCGGTGAATCTCATCTGCTGTCTATAATTCTGACAGAGACGTAGGGCGAGAACATCCGGCCATTCCCACTGGCGGGATTGCCGCCGCCAATCCCATCGACCACGGCGTGATGTGGTGATCCCACCGGCGATCGTCTCTTGCTGCCGGGAAACATGGCACTGGGAGGGCACAGAATTTGACCCGTTGTCTTGCTGTGATTTAGAAACTATTTTTGAATTCACGTCACCCCGCGTAAGATCAAATTAAAAATATAATACAGAAATATGTTTCCAATTGTCACATGACGAAGCCCTGCTTCCTTCCCAGATCAAGTTCGATCGAGAGATTTGTGCTGACTGACTTCAAATCTCTCTCAAGAACTCAGTCTGTCAGAGAGATAAGACTATTCTCCCATCAATTTGTGATTCCATCACAGGATGAATGAAAGGATGCTGGTTTAATCTAGATTTGAATAAGAAAATATTCCTGCCCAAGAGACAATTGCAGAAACAGTGATGAGGTTGAAGTTAAATTGTGTATTGAATATGACAATCAGTGATGATGTGTTTATGCCAGTGAAGCTTATCATCTCACACATGTTAAAACAAGAACCACGGGCGTCATTCTCCGACCCCCCGCCGGGTCGGAGAATGGCCGTTGGCCGCCGTGAATCCCGCCCCCGCCCCCGCCGAAGTCTCCGCTCCCGGAGATTGGGCGGGGGCGGGAATCCAGCCGCGCCGGTTGGCGGGACCCCCCGCTGGATTCTCCGGCCCAGATGGGCCGAAGTCCCGCCCAGGAATTGCCTGTCCCGCCGACGTAAATCAAACCTGGTATTTACCGGCGGGACCAGGCAGCGTGGGCGGGCTCCGGGGTCCTGGGGGGGGGCGCGGGGCGATCTGACCCCGGGGGGTGCCCCCACGGTGGCCTGGCCCGCGATCGGGGCCCACCGAGCCGCGGGCGGGCCTGTGCCGTGGGGGCACTCTTTCCCTTCCGCCTCCGCCACGGCCTCCACCATGGCGGAGGCAGAAGAGACTCTCCCCACTGCGCATGCGCGGGAAACTTTCGGCGGCCGCTGACGCTCCCGCGCATGCGCGGGGAAACTGACAGCGGCCGCTGACGCTCCCGCGCATGCGCCGCATTTCCGCGCCAGCTGGCGGGGCAACAAACGCCATTTCCGCCAGCTGGCGGGGCGGAAATCCCTCCGGCGTCGGCCTAGCCCCTCAATGTTGGGGCTAGGCCGCCAAAGATGCGGAGACTTCCGCACCTTTTTGCCGGCGCGATGCCCGTCTGATTTGCGCCGGCTTTGGCGCCAGTCGGCGGGCATCCCGCCGTTGGGGGAGAATTTCGCCCCCTCTTCCTTTTCAGGTGACTCTTGATAGGTGAGATCAATCCCCCGAGGAGTAAACATCACAAAGCAACAACACAACCCGGATTCTGTCAGATGAACGGATTGTTTTTTTTATAGAAGGGAAAACAGCAAGAATTCCTTGTTCCTCTCTTTCTCGAAGCGAATGTTGAAGTCACTTACTGAATGGAGTTATCCATTCTGGACACAGTCAGGAATGCAGCCAAGTTGGCGGTGTACGAGGAACATACAATCAGCGTGAAAAGCCACCAACTGCCCATCACAATCCGCATAGCGACCGAGTTCATGGGCGAGTCCCCACCTGGAATCAGGATGGTACAAGCTTTAGATAAAGGAAAGGTTTTAATCAACTAATTCCACTGAAAATATAAAAAGAGCTGTAAAGATCTTTCTAGGTCATTTTCGAATGGCTCCAACCAGTACTATTCCTTTCATTAGAAAGACGTCCTGGAAGGAAAAATCACATTTCAATCATTGCAAAACATGCATATCAGGGTGGTGATAGTGGGAGAGATTGGTAATGGATGCAGATATTATATAGATAGTGGGAGGGATTTGGTAATAAATGCAGATATATAGATAGTGGGAGAGATTGGTAATGGATGCAGATATTATATAGATAGTGGGAGAGATTGGTAATAAATGCAGATATTATATAGATAGTGGGAGAGATTGGTAATAAATGCAGATATTATATAGATAGTGGGAGAGATTGGTAATGGATGCAGATATTATATAGATAGTGGGAGAGATTGGTAATAAATGCAGATATTATATAGATAGTGGGAGAGATTGGTAATGGATGCAGATATTATATAGATAGTGGGAGAGATTGGTAATGGATGCAGATATTATATAGATAGTGGGAGAGATTGGTAATGGATGCAGATATTATATAGATAGTGGGAGAGATTGGTAATGGATGCAGATATTATATAGATAGTGGGAGAGATTGGTAATAAATGCAGATATTATATAGATAGTGGGAGAGATTGGTAATAAATGCAGATATTATATAGATAGTGGGAGAGATTGGTAATAAATGCAGATATTATATAGATAGTGGGAGAGATTGGTAATAAATGCAGATATTATATAGCTAGTGGGAGAGATTGGTAATGGATGCAGATATTATATAGATAGTGGGAGGGATTTGGTAATAAATGCAGATATATAGATAGTGGGAGAGATTGGTAATAAATGCAGATATTATATAGATAGTGGGAGAGATTGGTAATAAATGCAGATATTATATAGATAGTGGGAGAGATTGGTAATAAATGCAGATATGATATAGATAGTGGGAGAGATTGGTAATGGGTGCAGATATTATATAGATAGTGGGAGAGATTGGTAATAAATGCAGATATTATATAGATAGTGGGAGAGATTGGTAATGGATGCAGATATTATATAGATAGTGGGAGAGATTGGTAATAAATGCAGATATTATATAGATAGTGGGAGAGATTGGTAATAAATGCAGATATGATATAGATAGTGGGAGAGATTGGTAATGGATGCAGATATTATATGGATAGTGGGAGAGATTGGTAATGGATGCAGATATTATATGGATAGTGGGAGAGATTGGTAATGGATGCAGATATTATATGGATAGTGGGAGAGATTGGTAATGGATGCAGATATTATATAGGGTGTCAAATGGATGGACAAATCCCTCCCGACCAATAGAAAAAATAAAAATTGACCCTTTGTGTACCATTGCTGTATTCCGTCGGTGCACACGATTATAGTACACTGTCAAGTGTGCACACAGAAGGTGCGCTGTTAGACTTTGCATTCATTTAAAGGCAGTTACATTTAGTGAAATTCAGAACCGAGATTATACGTTGAAAATTAGATGCAGATTGGAGTTTTTGGAATAACTTAATTTCTTCATTTGTGAAGCCTGGAGCCATATTCATGATACACAAATTGGATACATTACCAAAATTATATCAAATTCATATCTACTAATTAAGATAATTGCAAAATAGAATTTTCTTTACAATTCAAAATTGGGCAGATCTATTTAAGTAAAAATTACATCTATTATGTTAATAAGGATAAATTATTGTTAGAATCTTCCAGCCAGTTCCTTGGGTTTTCTGAGCTGAACAGCTCTCTGTTCTTTACTCACTCAGATCAATGAAATCTTCAACACTTATTTAATAACTTTGAATTCTTTCCCTCATGGATTAACTCTGAGCCTACAATTAAACATGACCTACAAAAAGAAAATCGTTCCGCTAGAAACCTTACAAAAATAGTGGCAGCACAGGTTTTATTTAATATAATCTGTGTGTCACAGGTAGGCTTACATTAACACCGCAATGAATTTACTGTAAAAAGCCCCTAGTCGCCACACTCCGGCACCTGTTTGGGTACACGGAGGGAGAATTCAGAATGTCCAATTCACCTAACAAGCACGTCTTTCGGGACTTGTGGGAGGAAACCGGAGCACCCGGAGGAAACCCGCGCAGACACAGGGAAATGTCCAGATTCCACACAGAATCAAACCTGGGTCATTGGCGTTGTGAAGTAACAGAGCTAACCACTGTGCTACCGTGATTTGTCAAGAAGGATTCATTCACCCATGGAGATAGTTTCCATTATCCACTGCTAATTCTTCCATCGCTGACTCCAAGAGGATTGCGATCAGACTGACCCCCTCCCCCCCTCCCCATGGATCTCCTAAACAGGGGGCATGGGTTACCATTTCTCACTTCTTTAGCGGGAGACAAAGCCACGCTCATCACCACTGAAGCTGCCTTGTGGGGGCGTTACTGTGCTCATCCCCACACTTTACTTTTAGAATCATTGAAACTTACAGCACAAAAGCCATTTGGCCCATCATGACTGTGCTATCTCTTTGAGAGAGCCGTCGTGCTTTGCCCCACATCCCTGCTTTTTGCTTGTGTGATGAATGTATGAAGTTGGTTTTATATATTATTCGATGTATTGGTGCAGTAATGGTTTTAAATGCCTGGGTTAGGGAACATATATATTATTCTGCAGTCATGTTTTTAAAAATCCTGGTTTAAAAGAAAGACAAACACTGTGGCTGCAAAAGGGTGCAATTAAGATGTCATAAATGCAAGGTTATCGTTATTGCAAACCATGCTTATGTTTAAAAAGAGAGGCTAATGGGTTTTTGTTATGAGTTCTGGGCAGTAGATAATTAGAAATGTCATGCTTAAACTTAAGATTTGAGTGGAATAAAGATAATGTAATAATTGGAGGAGCCAGGTCCGTACCAGATCTCTTGTAGGCAGTTTAGGTTTGGCTGTGAACTGAACAGGAACTTCTGCAAACGGCTGTCAGGCTGAGCAGTAGTCTGACACAGATAGGAATCTGCAAGCTGTTTCCAAACAGTCTTTGAAAGGAACTCTTTATACAGAAGTGGTGACAAGTACTCCTGTGTTTGCTAACATTATTTTAAAGTGGGTTTTGACCTGTGATGGGCTTTGCCTGATTGGAGATAAAGAAGGTATCAGATGGAAGTTAAAATGTTTCATTTTATTGTTTTGTATTGTTTAACTGGTAATTATACACTATTTTCTGTGATGTTAAGGTATAATACTGTGTTAGCAATAAGGTTTGCTTTAATAAATTATATCCCTATTTGTGTGTGGAATCACTCTTGGAGTGAAGTATTCTTTGCTCGCAGCTTTACAGATTTAAACACTTGAAGTTGCTGCTCAGTATCCGAGCAACTCTTGGCCTCTGGTCCAGAATCATAATACTTGAGACTCCGCAGGTTGCTCACGCACTAGTACCTGCCCAACTCCGTGTTGAAATTATTGAAGGAATCAGCTTCAATCACCATTCCAAATCCTGACAACTCTCTGAGTGGAAACATTTCTTCTGACCTTCCTTCGAAACCCAATGATTTTAAATTCACGACCTCTGGCTGGTGACTCACTTGATAGAGGGAACAACTCTATCTACTCTGTCAAAACGCCATCAAAGCATTAAGGGCGAGGTCTCAAATGCATATTTTTCAATTGTATTCATGAAGAAGAAAGACTTGGTAGCTGGAGGTTTCTCTTGGGACGGTGAAGTTCTAGAGCACTTTAAGATTAATAAGGGTGAGGTATGCGATGTTTTAGCGGGGGAAAAAGTTGCATTAATCCCCAGGGCCTGATGAGATGTATCTCAGGCCGTTATGGGAGGCAAGGGAAGAGATTGTAGGGGCCCTGACGCTGATATTTAAATCTTCACTGGCCATAGGTGAAGTGCCAGATCACTGGAGGATAGTTAATGGGGTATCTTTGTTCAAGAAGGGCAGCAAGGATAAGCCAGGTAATTACAGGCCAGTTAGTCTAACGTCAGTGGTAGGGAAATTGTAGGAAAACATTCCGAGGAACAGGATTTATCAAAAGCTGGAAAGGCAGGGCTTGATCAGGGATAGTCAGCATGGATTTGATGGTGGGAGATCCTGTCAAACCTATTTAATTAAGTTTTTTGAAAAGGTGACTAAATATATTGATGAGGGTAGTGCAGTTGGTGTGGTTTACATGGACTTCAGTAAGGACTTTGACAAGGTGCCACATGGAAGGCTGATCCAAAAGGTTTGAGCCCATGGGATCCAAGGCAAGTTCGCAAATTAGACCCAAACTTGGCTTATTAATGGGAGGCACAGGGTGATGGTGGAGGGGCGTTTTTGTGATTAGAAGTTTGTGACCAGCGGTGTCCCACAGGTCTCAGTATTGGGACCCTCGCTGTTTGTTATATACATTAACCACTTGGATGGGAATGTAGAAGGTATAACTAGTAAGTTTGCAGATGAGACAAAAACTGGTGTTGTTGTTGATAGTGAGGAGAATAGTCTTCGGCTGCAGACTGATATTGATCAGCTGGTAAATTGGGCAAAGCAACGGCAGATGGAATTTAATCCTGATCAGTGTGAGGTGATGCATTTAGGGAGGTCGAATGAGGATAGGGTACACAATGTACATGTCCATAGATCCCTGAAGGTGGCAGCACAGGTAGATAGGGTTGTGAAGAAGACAAACGGAATGCTTGTCTTTATTAGTCGGGGCACAGAATATTGGTACAACTTGTGAAACATTGGTTCGGCCACAGATGGAATACTGTGAGCAGTTCTGGTCAGCACATCTTCGGAAGGATGTGATTGCACTGGAGGGGGAGCAGAGGCCATTCACCAGGATGCTGCGTGGGGTGGAAAGTTTCAGCGATGAGGAGAGACTGGGTAGGCTGGGTTTGTTTTCCCTGGAGCAGAGGAGGCTGGGGGGGGGGGGGTTCCGATAGAGCGGCAGAAAATTATGGGATGCATAGATAGAGTAGATCGTAACAATCTTTTCCCTGTGGCAGAGGCCACAGATAAGGGGGCATAGTTTTAAGGTGAGGAGTGAGTGGTTTCGAGGGGATCTAAGGACCTGGGGCTGGTTTAGCACAGTGGGCTAAATAGCTGGCTTGTAATGCAGAACAAGGCCAGCAACACGGTTCAATTCCCGTACCGGCCTCCCCGAACAGGCGCCGGAATGTGGCAACTAGGGGCTTTTCACAGTAACTTCATTGAAGCCTACTTGTGACAATAAGCGATTATTATTATTATTAATAAACATTTGTTCACTCAGAGGGCAGTGGAAATATGGAACTCACTGCCTGATAGTTTGGTGAAGTCAGGAACTCCCACAACATTTAAGATGCACCTGGGCGAGCAATTAAATGGCCAAAGCGGAGTAGGCCACGGCCCAAATGCTGGTAAATGGGATTACAAACAAACAACAAAGAAATGTACAGCACAGGAACAGGCCCTTCAGCCCTCCTAGCCCGTGCCGACCATGCTGCCCGACTAAACTACAATCTTCTACACTTCCTGGGTCCGTATCCTTCTATTCCCATCCTATTCATGTATTTGTCAAGATGCCCCTTAAATGTCCCTATCGTCCCTGCTTCCACCACCTCCTCCGGTAGCGAGTTCCAGGCACCCACTACCCTCTGCGTAAAAAACTTGCCTCGTACATCTACTCTAAACCTTGCCCCTCTCACCTTAAACCTATGCCCCCTAGTAATTGACCCCTCTACCCTGGGGAAAAGCCTCTGACTATCCACTCTGTCTATGCCCCTCATAATTTTGTATACCTCTATCAGGTCTCCCCTCAACCTCCTTCGTTCCAGTGAGAACAAACCGAGTTTATTCAACCGCTCCTCATAGCTAATGCCCTCCATACCAGGCAACATTCTGGTAAATCTCTTCTGTACCCTCTCTAAAGCCTCCACATCCTTCTGGTAGTGTGGCGACCAGAATTGAACACTATACTCCAAGTGTGGCCTAACTAAGGTTCTATACAGCTGCAACATGACTTGCCAATTCTTATATTCAATGCCCCGGCCAATGAAGGCAAGCATGCCGTATGCCTTCTTGACTACCTTCTCCACCTGTGTTGCCCCTTTCAATGACCTGTGGACCTGTACTCCTAGATCTCTTTGACTTTCAATACTCTTGAGGGTTCTACCATTCACTGTATATTCCCTACCTGCATTAGACCTTCCAAAATGCATTACCTCACATTTGTCCGGATTAAACTCCATCTGCCATCTCTCCGCCCAAGTCTCCAGACAATCTAAATCCTGCTGTATCCTCCGACAGTCCTCATCGCTATCCGCAATTCCACCAACCTTTGTGTCGTCTGCAAACTTACGAATCAGACCAGTTACATTTTCCTCCAAATCATTTATATATACTACAAAGAGCAAAGGTCCCAGCACTGATCCCTGTGGAACACCACTGGTCACAGCCCTCCAATTAGAAAAGCATCCCTCCATTGCTACTCTCTGCCTTCTATGGCCTAGCCAGTTCTGTATCCACCTTGCCAGCTCACCCCTGATCCCGTGTGACTTCACCTTTTGTACTAGTCTACCATGAGGGACCTTGTCAAAGGCCTTACTGAAGTCCACATAGACAACATCCACTGCCCTACCTGCATCAATCATCTTTGTGACCTCTTCGAAAAACTCTATCAAGTTAGTGAGACACGACCTCCCCTTCACAAAACCGTGCTGCCTCTCACTAATACGTCCATTTGCTTCCAAATGGGAGTAGATCCTGTCTCGAAGAATTCTCTCCAGTAATTTCCCTACCACTGAAGTAAGGCTCACCGGCCTGTAGTTCCCGGGATTATCCTTGCTACCCTTCTTAAACAGAGGAACAACATTGGCTATTCTCCAGTCCTCCGGGACATCCCCTGAAGACAGCGAGGATCCAAAGATTTCTGTCAAGGCCTCAGCAATTTCCTCTCCAGCCTCCTTCAGTATTCTGGGGTAGATCCCATCAGATTAAACTCCATCTGCCATCTCTCCGCCCAAGTCTATTATCTACCTTAATATTTTTTAAGACACCCAACACCTCGTAGACACCCAACACCTCGTAGACACCTAACACCTCGTTAGACACCCAACACCTCGTTAGACACCCAACACCTCGTAAATGAAAATCGCTTATTGTCACAAGTAGGCTTCAAATGAAGTTACTGTGAAAGTCCCCTAGTCGCCACATTCCGGCGCCTGTTCGGGGAGACTGTTACGGGAATTGAACCGTGCTGCTGGCCTGCCTTGGTCTGCTTTCAAAGCCAGCGATTTAGCCCAGTCTGCTAAACCATTAGTACGATTGGTATTGATGGCTAGCACACACATGGTGGGCTGAAGGGCCTGTTTCTGTGATGTAAACCTCTATGAATCTATTAAAGATTCTGAGAGGAAGTCTAAATGGTCCGATGTACAAATGTGTACCATCGTGAATATGACAGGCCCACTGGCCTCCTTTCATGCTCTACATTTCTATGATTCTATGTCACAAGTACAAATCCCACTAGTCTCTCAGCGGCTTGTTCCTTACTGTGCGGATCTCAATAAACTCCCGAACATCAAAATCCTGACAGAGGAAGTCACGGCCTGCCGCGCAGCCGATTGGTTTAATGTTGCTGTGGGCAGCACAAGTGACAGTCCCGTGCCTTTGTGCCAATGGCACCAAGGAATTGGCCTTCTCTCCTTCACTGCTGGCTTTGCTCAACGTGATTGGGCAGGGTTCAAATGGAGGGAGACAGATTTTGATTGTTCCAGCAAACTCTGAAATAAAAGATTGTTCTGTGTGAGGAACAAAATGAGATTTGGAATGAACAGTCAGCTTCTGCATTTGTGCCATGCATCCAGCCATAAATTCATCGATTGCTCAAAGAGCAGATGAGGAAGACTGGTAGTCGGGGGAAGCTATTCTGTTCCTTGGGAACTGAAGCCTGGAGCAAATAAAATGATCTGGGATGGCGGAGTGCCAACTTTGGGTGTTTGCCATTTGCCGATGATGTCACTGGGCATTTGGAAAATGCGGGAGGAGTAAATGTTCGGTTCCTCTGGGGCCAAGACTTCATTTGACGTCCATTTGGTTGGAATACTTCTAACCGTGGAGTCCAGTCGAACTGTGATCTGACGGTCTTTGTTCAATTTCTCAGACTACGCAAAAGTCTGCAAAAAGTTTTTCCACAACATACGCCTGCATTAATTATTGCATTAATAATTAAATTGGCAATGTGCTCAATCACACTCAATGCACTGAAGGTAATTCGGGCAGATTTTCCTCTCTGGGTTGCCTTGCTTACAAACACAAGGAATAAGATGAGGAGGAAATCATTCAGCCTCTCAGCATTCAATAAGTTTGTGACTCATGTCCGACATTAACACAACCCCACATCCTTTGATTCCCTGAGTATCAGAAATCTTTTAATCTCAGTCTTAAATATACTCAAACACGGAGCAGCCACTGCTCTCTGGACAGGGAATTCCAAAGAGTCACAACCCATTAAGTGAATAAATGCCGCCTCGTCTCAGTCCCAAATGGCCGCTCCCTCATCTGGCAATGAGCCATTGTAAGTTCCACTTCATTTTTCATTGACTGGGCTTCTCCTTAGCTGGGGTTTAGCCAGCCGGGAGCCTCGTACATTCATGGAAGCTGCTGCCTTCTTTAGGTCAATGGGAATTGGTCAGTGAGTGAACCTGGACAGAACTGGGACCTGCAACAGTATCTGTGGCAGCAACAACCTGGACGCTGGAACTGGAGAGATGGGGAAGTTTAAAAATTCACTTGTTCGGAGAGGAGCAGAGGGAATGTAGACTATCCCTGTCCGGAATCCACTCCAACATCCTGAATCACTGACCGCTCTGGAGCTCCTATTACCGGTGTGCTGCCCCCCACACCCCTCAATACCGCCCACCCCTCCCCACCCCCACAATTTAGCGACAAGAAGCTCTGCTTCCTGCCATTGCTATTTTGGTTTGGGGGCTCAGGCAGCAGCACATTACTGAAACTTTTCCGGGCTACAGGGGAAGTGGTAAAATGATCTTGCAGCGAGTTAGCACAGACACAGTGGGCTGAATTTCCTCATCCTGTACAGCAACCATTCTATAATTCTAAACAGGGCCAGTCATTAAAATAGATGGCCCCCAACGTCCTAACCGCCCCCTCCCTCCTCCCCCTCCAGGCCGCTCAGTGGCCCCCTTTACCTAACATCCCCACTATAAACCACCACCCCCAATATAAACCACCACCCCCAATATAAACTACAGTGCGCACTATAAACCACCATCCCCGCTATAAACCACCATCCCTACTATAAACCACCATCCCCGCTATAAACCACAACCCCACTATAAACCACATCCCCACTATAAACCACCACCCCCAATATAAACTACCGTGCCCGCTATAAACCACCATCCCTACTATAAACCACCATCCCCACTATAAACCACCATCCCCACTAAAAACCACATCCCCACTATAAACCACATCCCCACTATAAACCACCACCCCCAATATAAACTACCGTGCCAACTATAAACCACCATCCCCGCTATAAACCACCATCCCCGCTATAAACCACAACCCCACTATAAACCACAACCCCACTATAAACCACTATCCCCACTATAAACCACAACCCCACTATAAACCACCATCCCCACTATAAACCACCATCCCCACTATAAACCACAACCCCACTATAAACCACCATCCCCGCTATAAACCACCATCCCCGCTATAAACCACCATCCCCACTATAAACCACCATCCCCGCTATAAACCACCATCCCCACTATAAACCACAACCCCACTATAAACCACCATCCCCACTATAAACCACCATCCCCGCTATAAACCACCATCCCCGCAATAAACCACCATCCCCACTATAAACCACCATGCCCGCTATAAACCACCATCGCCGCTATAAACCACCATGCCCACTATAAACCACCATCGCCGCTATAAACCACCTTCCCCACTATAAACCACCATGCCCGCTATAAACCACCATCGCCACTATAAACCACCATGCCCACTATAAACCACCATCGCCGCTATAAACCACCTTCCCCACTATAAACCAGCATCCCCACTATAAACCACCATCCCCACTATAAACCACCTTCCCCACTATAAACCACCATCCCCACTATAAACCACCATCCCCACTATAAACCACAACCCCACTCTCAACCACCATCCCCGCTATAAACCACCATCCCCACTATAAA
Source organism: Scyliorhinus torazame (assembly GCF_047496885.1). Lineage (NCBI taxonomy): Eukaryota > Metazoa > Chordata > Chondrichthyes > Carcharhiniformes > Scyliorhinidae > Scyliorhinus > Scyliorhinus torazame. Next base: position 4,449,471 of record NC_092734.1, on the reverse strand, counting down.
CCACCATCCCCACTATAAACCACCATGTCCACTATAAACCACCATCCCCACTATAAACCACCACCCCCACTATAAACCACCATCCCCACTATAAATCACCATCCCCACTATAAACCACCATCCCCACTATAAACCACCATCCCCACTATAAACCACCATCCCCACTATAAACCACCATGCCCACTATAAATCACCATCCCCACTATAAACCACCACCCCCACTATAAACCACCATCCCCGCTATAAACCACCATCCCCACTATAAACCACCATCCCCACGAAAACCACCATCCCCACTATAAACCACCATCCCCACTATAAACCACCATCCCCACTAGAAACCACCATCCCCACTAGAAACCACCACCCCCACTATAAACCACCATCCCCGCTATAAACCACCATCCCCGCTATAAACCACCGTGCCCACTAAAAACCACCATCCCCACTATAAACCACCACCCCCACTATAAACCACCATCCCCGCTATAAACCACCATCCCCACTATAAACCACCATCCCCACTATAAACCACCATCCCCACTATAAACCACCATCCCCGCTATAAACCACCATCCCCACTATAAACCACCATCCCCACTATAAACCACCATCCCCACTATAAACCACCATCCCCACTATAAACCACCATCCCCACTATAAACCACCATCCCCACTATAAACCACCATCCCCACTATAAACCACCATCCCCGCTATAAACCACCATCTCCACTATAAACCACCATCCCCACTATAAACCACCATCCCCACTATAAACCACCGTGCCCACTATAAACCACCATCCCCACTATAAACCACCACCCCCACTATAAACCACCATCCCCGCTATAAACCACCATCCCCACTATAAACCACCATCCCCACTATAAACCACCATCCCCACTATAAACCACCATCCCCGCTATAAACCACCATCCCCACTATAAACCACCATCCCCACTATAAACCACCACCCCCACTATAAACCACCATCCCCACTATAAACCACCGTCCCCGCTATAAACCACCATCCCTACTATAAACCACCGTCCCCGCTATAAACCACCATCCCTACTATAAACCACCGTCCCCGCTATAAACCACCATCCCCACTATAAACCACCATCCCCGCTATAAACCACCATCCCCGCTATAAACCACTATCCCCACTATAAACCACCACCCCCACTATAAACCACCACCCACGCTATAAACCACCATCCCCACTATAAACCACCATCCCCGCTATAAACCACCATCCCCGCTATAAACCACCATCCCCGCTATAAACCACCATCCCCACTATAAACCACCATCCCCACTATAAACCACCACCCCCACTATAAACCACCACCCCCGCTATAAACCACCACCCCTGCTATAAACCACCATCCCCACTATAAACCACCATCCCCACTATAAACCACCGTGCCCACTATAAACCACCGCCCCCGCTATAAACCACCATCCCCGCTATAAACCACCATCCCCGCTATAAACCACCATCCCCACTATAAACCACCACCCCCGCTATAAACCACCATCCCCACTATAAACCACCACCCCCACTATAAACCACCGTGCCCACTATAAACCACCACCCCCGCTATAAACCACCATCCCCACTATAAACCACCATCCCCGCTATAAACCACAACCCCACTATAAACCACCATCCCCGCTATAAACCACCATCCCCGCTATAAACCACCATCCCCACTATAAACCACCATCCCCGCTATAAACCACCATCCCCACTATAAACCACAACCCCACTATCCCACTATAAACCACCATCCCCGCTATAAACCACCATCCCCGCAATAAACCACCATCCCCACTATAAACAACCATACCCACTATAAACCACCTTCCCCACTATAAACCACCATGCCCGCTATAAACCACCATCGCCGCTATAAACCACCATGCCCACTATAAACCACCATCGCCGCTATAAACCACCTTCCCCACTATAAACCACCATGCCCGCTATAAACCACCATCGCCACTATAAACCACCATGCCCACTATAAACCACCATCGCCGCTATAAACCACCTTCCCCACTATAAACCAGCATCCCCACTATAAACCACCATCCCCACTATAAACCACCTTCCCCACTATAAACCACCATCCCCACTATAAACCACCATCCCCACTATAAACCACAACCCCACTCTCAACCACCATCCCCGCTATAAACCACCATCCCCACTATAAACCACCATCCCCACTATAAACCACCATGCCCACTATAAACCACCATCCCCACTATAAACCACCACCCCCACTATAAACCACCATCCCCACTATAAATCACCATCCCCACTATAAACCACCATCCCCACTATAAACCACAATCCCCACTATAAACCACCATCCCCACTATAAACCACCATGCCCACTATAAATCACCATCCCCACTATAAACCACCACCCCCACTATAAACCACCATCCCCGCTATAAACCACCATCCCCACTATAAACCACCATCCCCACGAAAACCACCATCCCCACTATAAACCACCATCCCCACTATAAACCACCATCCCCACTAGAAACCACCATCCCCACTAGAAACCACCACCCCCGCTATAAACCACCATCCCCGCTATAAACCACCATCCCCGCTATAAACCACCGTGCCCACTATAAACCACCATCCCCACTATAAACCACCACCCCCACTATAAACCACCATCCCCGCTATAAACCACCATCCCCACTATAAACCACCATCCCCACTATAAACCACCATCCCCACTATAAACCACCATCCCCACTATAAACCACCATCCCCGCTATAAACCACCATCCCCGCTATAAACCACCATCTCCACTATAAACCACCATCCCCACTATAAACCACCATCCCCACTATAAACCACCGTGCCCACTATAAACCACCATTCCCACTATAAACCACCACCCCCACTATAAACCACCATCCCCGCTATAAACCACCATCCCCACTATAAACCACCATCCCCACTATAAACCACCATCCCCACTATAAACCACCATCCCCGCTATAAACCACCATCCCCACTATAAACCACCATCCCCACTATAAACCACCACCCCCACTATAAACCACCATCCCCACTATAAACCACCGTCCCCGCTATAAACCACCATCCCTACTATAAACCACCGTCCCCGCTATAAACCACCATCCCTACTATAAACCACCGTCCCCGCTATAAACCACCATCCCCACTATAAACCACCATCCCCGCTATAAACCACCATCCCCGCTATAAACCACTATCCCCACTATAAACCACCACCCCCACTATAAACCACCACCCCCGCTATAAACCACCATCCCCACTATAAACCACCATCCCCGCTATAAACCACCATCCCCGCTATAAACCACCATCCCCGCTATAAACCACCATCCCCACTATAAACCACCATCCCCACTATAAACCACCACCCCCACTATAAACCACCACCCCCGCTATAAACCACCACCCCTGCTATAAACCACCATCCCCACTATAAACCACCATCCCCACTATAAACCACCGTGCCCACTATAAACCACCGCCCCCGCTATAAACCACCATCCCCGCTATAAACCACCATCCCCGCTATAAACCACCATCCCCACTATAAACCACCACCCCCGCTATAAACCACCATCCCCACTATAAACCACCACCCCCACTATAAACCACCGTGCCCACTATAAACCACCACCCCCGCTATAAACCACCATCCCCACTATAAACCACCATCCCCGCTATAAACCACCATCCCCACTATAAACCACCATCCCCGCTATAAACCACCATCCCCACTATAAACCACCACCCCCGCTATAAACCACCATCCCCACTATAAACCACCATCCCCACTATAAACCACCATCCCCACTATAAACCACCATCCCCGCTATAAACCACCATACCCACTATAAACCACCACCCCCACTATAAACCACCACCCCCGCTATAAACCACCATCCCCACTATAAACCACCATCCCCACTATAAACCACCATCCCCGCTATAAACCACCATACCCACTATAAACCACCATCCCCGCTATAAACCACCACCCCCGCTATAAACCACCACCCCCGCTATAAACCACCATCCCCACTATAAACCACCACTCCCACTATAAACCACCACCCCCGCTATAAACCACCATCCCCACTATAAACCACCACCCCCACTATAAACCACCGTGCCCACTATAAACCACCACCCCCGCTATAAACCACCATCCCAACTATAAACCACCACCCCCGCTATAAACCACCATCCCCACTATAAACCACCATCCCCAATATAAACCACCACCCCCACTATAAACCACCATCCCCGCTATAAACCACCATCCCCGCTATAAACCACCATCCCCACTATAAACCACCATCCCCGCTATAAACCACCATCCCCACTGTAAACCACCATCCCCACTATAAACCACCATCCCCACTAGAAACCACCATCCCCACTAGAAACCACCACCCCCGCTATAAACCACCATCCCCGCTATAAACCACCATCCCCGCTATAAACCACCGTGCCCACTATAAACCACCATCCCCACTATAAACCACCACCCCCACTATAAACCACCATCCCCGCTATAAACCACCATCCCCACTATAAACCACCATGCCCCGCTATAAACCACCATCCCCGCTATAAACCACCATCCCCGCTATAAACCACCATCCCCGCTATAAACCACCATACCCTCTATAAACCACCACCCCCACTATAAACCACCACCCCCGCTATAAACCACCATCCCCGCTATAAACCACCATCCCCACTATAAACCACCACCCCCGCTATAAACCACCATCCCCACTATAAACCACCATCCCCACTATAAACCACCATCCCCGCTATAAACCACCATACCCACTATAAACCACCACCCCCACTATAAACCACCACCCCCGCTATAAACCACCATCCCCACTATAAACCACCATCCCCACTATAAACCACCATCCCCGCTATAAACCACCATCCCCGCTATAAACCACCATACCCGCTATAAACCACCATCCCCGCTATAAACCACCATCCCCACTATAAACCACCACCCCCGCTATAAACCACCACCCCCGCTATAAACCACCATCCCCACTATAAACCACCACTCCCACTATAAACCACCACCCCCGCTATAAACCACCATCCCCACTATAAACCACCACCCCCACTATAAACCACCGTGCCCACTATAAACCACCACCCCCGCTATAAACCACCATCCCAACTATAAACCACCACCCCCGCTATAAACCACCATCCCCACTATAAACCACCATCCCCAATATAAACCACCACCCCCACTATAAACCACCATCCCCGCTATAAACCACCATCCCCGCTATAAACCACCATCCCCACTATAAACCACCATCCCCGCTATAAACCACCATCCCCACTATAAACCACCATCCCCACTATAAACCACCATCCCCACTAGAAACCACCATCCCCACTAGAAACCACCACCCCCGCTATAAACCACCATCCCCGCTATAAACCACCATCCCCGCTATAAACCACCGTGCCCACTATAAACCACCATCCCCACTATAAACCACCACCCCCACTATAAACCACCATCCCCGCTATAAACCACCATCCCCACTATAAACCACCATGCCCCGCTATAAACCACCATCCCCGCTATAAACCACCATCCCCGCTATAAACCACCATCCCCACTATAAACCACCACCCCCACTATAAACCACCATCCCCACTATAAACCACCATCCCCACTATAAACCACCATCCCCACTATAAACCACCATCCCCACTATAAACCACCATCCCCACTATAAACCACCATCCCCACTATAAACCACCACCCCCACTATAAACCACCATCCCCGCTATAAACCACCATCCCCACTATAAACCACCATCCCCACTATAAACCACCATCCCCACTATAAACCACCATCCCCACTATAAACCACCATCCCCGCTATAAACCACCATCCCCACTATAAACCACCATCCCCACTATAAACCACCACCCCCACTATAAACCACCATCCCCACTATAAACCACCACCCCCACTATAAACCACCATCCCCACTATAAACCACCATCCCCACTATAAACCACCATGCCCACTATAAATCACCATCCCCACTATAAACCACCACCCCCACTATAAACCACCATCCCCGCTATAAACCACCATCCCCACTATAAACCACCATCCCCACGAAAACCACCATCCCCACTATAAACCACCATCCCCACTATAAACCACCATCCCCACTAGAAACCACCATCCCCACTAGAAACCACCACCCCCACTATAAACCACCATCCCCGCTATAAACCACCATCCCCGCTATAAACCACCGTGCCCACTAAAAACCACCATCCCCACTATAAACCACCACCCCCACTATAAACCACCATCCCCGCTATAAACCACCATCCCCACTATAAACCACCATCCCCACTATAAACCACCATCCCCACTATAAACCACCATCCCCACTATAAACCACCATCCCCACTATAAACCACCATCCCCGCTATAAACCACCATCTCCACTATAAACCACCGTCCCCGCTATAAACCACCATCCCTACTATAAACCACCGTCGCCGCTATAAACCACCATCCCCACTATAAACCACCATCCCCGCTATAAACCACCATCCCCGCTATAAACCACTATCCCCACTATAAACCACCACCCCCACTATAAACCACCACCCACGCTATAAACCACCATCCCCACTATAAACCACCATCCCCGCTATAAACCACCATCCCCGCTATAAACCACCATCCCCGCTATAAACCACCATCCCCACTATAAACCACCATCCCCACTATAAACCACCACCCCCACTATAAACCACCACCCCCGCTATAAACCACCACCCCTGCTATAAACCACCATCCCCACTATAAACCACCATCCCCACTATAAACCACCGTGCCCACTATAAACCACCGCCCCCGCTATAAACCACCATCCCCGCTATAAACCACCATCCCCGCTATAAACCACCATCCCCACTATAAACCACCACCCCCGCTATAAACCACCATCCCCACTATAAACCACCACCCCCACTATAAACCACCGTGCCCACTATAAACCACCACCCCCGCTATAAACCACCATCCCCACTATAAACCACCATCCCCGCTATAAACCACAACCCCACTATAAACCACCATCCCCGCTATAAACCACCATCCCCGCTATAAACCACCATCCCCACTATAAACCACCATCCCCGCTATAAACCACCATCCCCACTATAAACCACAACCCCACTATAAACCACCATCCCCGCTATAAACCACCATCCCCGCAATAAACCACCGTCCCCACTATAAACAACCATACCCACTATAAACCACCTTCCCCACTATAAACCACCATGCCCGCTATAAACCACCATCGCCGCTATAAACCACCATGCCCACTATAAACCACCATCGCCGCTATAAACCACCTTCCCCACTATAAACCACCATGCCCGCTATAAACCACCATCGCCACTATAAACCACCATGCCCACTATAAACCACCATCGCCGCTATAAACCACCTTCCCCACTATAAACCAGCATCCCCACTATAAACCACCATCCCCACTATAAACCACCTTCCCCACTATAAACCACCATCCCCACTATAAACCACCATCCCCACTATAAACCACAACCCCACTCTCAACCACCATCCCCGCTATAAACCACCATCCCCACTATAAACCACCATCCCCACTATAAACCACCATGCCCACTATAAACCACCATCCCCACTATAAACCACCACCCCCACTATAAACCACCATCCCCACTATAAATCACCATCCCCACTATAAACCACCATCCCCACTATAAACCACCATCCCCACTATAAACCACCATCCCCACTATAAACCACCATGCCCACTATAAATCACCATCCCCACTATAAACCACCACCCCCACTATAAACCACCATCCCCGCTATAAACCACCATCCCCACTATAAACCACCATCCCCACGAAAACCACCATCCCCACTATAAACCACCATCCCCACTATAAACCACCATCCCCACTAGAAACCACCATCCCCACTAGAAACCACCACCCCCGCTATAAACCACCATCCCCGCTATAAACCACCATCCCCGCTATAAACCACCGTGCCCACTATAAACCACCATCCCCACTATAAACCACCACCCCCACTATAAACCACCATCCCCGCTATAAACCACCATCCCCACTATAAACCACCATCCCCACTATAAACCACCATCCCCACTATAAACCACCATCCCCACTATAAACCACCATCCCCGCTATAAACCACCATCCCCGCTATAAACCACCATCTCCACTATAAACCACCATCCCCACTATAAACCACCATCCCCACTATAAACCACCGTGCCCACTATAAACCACCATTCCCACTATAAACCACCACCCCCACTATAAACCACCATCCCCGCTATAAACCACCATCCCCACTATAAACCACCATCCCCACTATAAACCACCATCCCCACTATAAACCACCATCCCCGCTATAAACCACCATCCCCACTATAAACCACCATCCCCACTATAAACCACCACCCCCACTATAAACCACCATCCCCACTATAAACCACCGTCCCCGCTATAAACCACCATCCCTACTATAAACCACCGTCCCCGCTATAAACCACCATCCCTACTATAAACCACCGTCCCCGCTATAAACCACCATCCCCACTATAAACCACCATCCCCGCTATAAACCACCATCCCCGCTATAAACCACTATCCCCACTATAAACCACCACCCCCACTATAAACCACCACCCCCGCTATAAACCACCATCCCCACTATAAACCACCATCCCCGCTATAAACCACCATCCCCGCTATAAACCACCATCCCCGCTATAAACCACCATCCCCACTATAAACCACCATCCCCACTATAAACCACCACCCCCACTATAAACCACCACCCCCGCTATAAACCACCACCCCTGCTATAAACCACCATCCCCACTATAAACCACCATCCCCACTATAAACCACCGTGCCCACTATAAACCACCGCCCCCGCTATAAACCACCATCCCCGCTATAAACCACCATCCCCGCTATAAACCACCATCCCCACTATAAACCACCACCCCCGCTATAAACCACCATCCCCACTATAAACCACCACCCCCACTATAAACCACCGTGCCCACTATAAACCACCACCCCCGCTATAAACCACCATCCCCACTATAAACCACCATCCCCGCTATAAACCACCATCCCCACTATAAACCACCATCCCCGCTATAAACCACCATCCCCACTATAAACCACCACCCCCGCTATAAACCACCATCCCCACTATAAACCACCATCCCCACTATAAACCACCATCCCCACTATAAACCACCATCCCCGCTATAAACCACCATACCCACTATAAACCACCACCCCCACTATAAACCACCATCCCCACTATAAACCACCGTGCCCACTATAAACCACCATTCCCACTATAAACCACCACCCCCACTATAAACCACCATCCCCGCTATAAACCACCATCCCCACTATAAACCACCATCCCCACTATAAACCACCATCCCCACTATAAACCACCATCCCCGCTATAAACCACCATCCCCACTATAAACCACCATCCCAACTATAAACCACCACCCCCGCTATAAACCACCATCCCCACTATAAACCACCATCCCCAATATAAACCACCACCCCCACTATAAACCACCATCCCCGCTATAAACCACCATCCCCGCTATAAACCACCATCCCCACTATAAACCACCATCCCCGCTATAAACCACCATCCCCACCGTAAACCACCATCCCCACTATAAACCACCATCCCCACTAGAAACCACCATCCCCACTAGAAACCACCACCCCCGCTATAAACCACCATCCCCGCTATAAACCACCATCCCCGCTATAAACCACCGTGCCCACTATAAACCACCATCCCCACTATAAACCACCACCCCCACTATAAACCACCATCCCCGCTATAAACCACCATCCCCACTATAAACCACCATGCCCCGCTATAAACCACCATCCCCGCTATAAACCACCATCCCCGCTATAAACCACCATCCCCGCTATAAACCACCATACCCTCTATAAACCACCACCCCCACTATAAACCACCACCCCCGCTATAAACCACCATCCCCGCTATAAACCACCATCCCCACTATAAACCACCACCCCCGCTATAAACCACCATCCCCACTATAAACCACCATCCCCACTATAAACCACCATCCCCGCTATAAACCACCATACCCACTATAAACCACCACCCCCACTATAAACCACCACCCCCGCTATAAACCACCATCCCCACTATAAACCACCATCCCCACTATAAACCACCATCCCCGCTATAAACCACCATCCCCGCTATAAACCACCATACCCGCTATAAACCACCATCCCCGCTATAAACCACCATCCCCACTATAAACCACCACCCCCGCTATAAACCACCACCCCCGCTATAAACCACCATCCCCACTATAAACCACCACTCCCACTATAAACCACCACCCCCGCTATAAACCACCATCCCCACTATAAACCACCACCCCCACTATAAACCACCGTGCCCACTATAAACCACCACCCCCGCTATAAACCACCATCCCAACTATAAACCACCACCCCCGCTATAAACCACCATCCCCACTATAAACCACCATCCCCAATATAAACCACCACCCCCACTATAAACCACCATCCCCGCTATAAACCACCATCCCCGCTATAAACCACCATCCCCACTATAAACCACCATCCCCGCTATAAACCACCATCCCCACTATAAACCACCATCCCCACTATAAACCACCATCCCCACTAGAAACCACCATCCCCACTAGAAACCACCACCCCCGCTATAAACCACCATCCCCGCTATAAACCACCATCCCCGCTATAAACCACCGTGCCCACTATAAACCACCATCCCCACTATAAACCACCACCCCCACTATAAACCACCATCCCCGCTATAAACCACCATCCCCACTATAAACCACCATGCCCCGCTATAAACCACCATCCCCGCTATAAACCACCATCCCCGCTATAAACCACCATCCCCACTATAAACCACCACCCCCACTATAAACCACCATCCCCACTATAAACCACCATCCCCACTATAAACCACCATCCCCACTATAAACCACCATCCCCACTATAAACCACCATCCCCACTATAAACCACCGTGCCCACTATAAACCACCATCCCCACTATAAACCACCACCCCCACTATAAACCACCATCCCCGCTATAAACCACCATCCCCACTATAAACCACCATCCCCACTATAAACCACCATCCCCACTATAAACCACCATCCCCGCTATAAACCACCATCCCCACTATAAACCACCATCCCCACTATAAACCACCACCCCCACTATAAACCACCATCCCCACTATAAACCACCATCCCCACTATAAACCACCATCCCCACTATAAACCACCATCCCCACTATAAACCACCACCCCCACTATAAACCACCATCCCCACTATAAACCACCATCCACACTATAAAACACCATCCCCACTATAAACCACCACCCCCACTATAAACCACCATCCCCACTATAAACCACCATCCCCACTATAAACCACCATCCCCGCTATAAACCACCATCCCCGCTATAAACCACTATCCCCACTATAAACCACCACCCCCACTATAAACCACCACCCCCACTATAAACCACCACCCCCGCTATAAACCACCATCCCCACTATAAACCACCATCCCCGCTATAAACCACCATCCCCGCTATAAACCACCATCCCCGCTATAAACCACCATCCCCGCTATAAACCACCATCCCCACTATAAACCACCACGCCCACTATAAACCACCACCCCCGCTATAAACCACCACCCCTGCTATAAACCACCATCCCCACTATAAACCACCATCCCCGCTATAAACCACCATCCCCACTATAAACCAGCACCCCCGCTATAAACCACCATCCCCACTATAAACCACCACCCCCAGTATAAACCACCGTGCCCACTATAAACCACCACCCCCGCTATAAACCACCATCCCCACTATAAACCACCATCCCCGCTATAAACCACCATCCCCACTATAAACCACCATCCCCGCTATAAACCACCATCCCCACTATAAACCACCACCCCTGCTATAAACCACCATCCCCTCTATAAACCACCACCCCCACTATAAACCACCATCCCCACTATAAACCACCATCCCCACTATAAACCACCATCCCCGCTATAAACCACCATCCCCGCTATAAACCACTATCCCCACTATAAACCACCACCCCCACTATAAACCACCACCCCCACTATAAACCACCACCCCCGCTATAAACCACCATCCCCACTATAAACCACCATCCCCGCTATAAACCACCATCCCCGCTATAAACCACCATCCCCGCTATAAACCACCATCCCCACTATAAACCACCATCCCCACTATAAACCACCACCCCCACTATAAACCACCACCCCCGCTATAAACCACCACCCCTGCTATAAACCACCATCCCCACTATAAACCACCATCCCCACTATAAACCACCGTGCCCACTATAAACCACCACCCCCGCTATAAACCACCATCCCCGCTATAAACCACCATCCCCGCTATAAACCACCATCCCCACTATAAACCACCACCCCCGCTATAAACCACCATCCCCACTATAAACCACCACCCCCAGTATAAACCACCGTGCCCACTATAAACCACCACCCCCGCTGTAAACCACCATCCCCACTATAAACCACCATCCCCGCTATAAACCACCATCCCCACTATAAACCACCATCCCCGCTATAAACCACCATCCCCACTATAAACCACCACCCCTGCTATAAACCACCATCCCCACTATAAACCACCATCCCCACTATAAACCACCATCCCCGCTATAAACCACCATACCCACTATAAACCACCACCCCCACTATAAACCACCACCCCCGCTATAAACCACCATCCCCACTATAAACCACCATCCCCACTATAAACCACCATCCCCGCTATAAACCACCATACCCACTATAAACCACCATCCCCGCTATAAACCACCATCCCCACTATAAACCACCACCCCCGCTATAAACCACCACCCCCGCTATAAACCACCATCCCCACTATAAACCACCACTCCCACTATAAACCACCACCCCCGCTATAAACCACCATCCCCACTATAAACCACCACCCCCACTATAAACCACCGTGCCCACTATAAACCACCACCCCCGCTATAAACCACCATCCCAACTATAAACCACCACCCCCGCTATAAACCACCATCCCCACTATAAACCACCATCCCAACTATAAACCACCACCCCCGCTATAAACCACCATCCCCGCTATAAACCACCATCCCCGCTATAAACCACCATCCCCGCTATAAACCACCATCCCCACTATAAACCACCATCCCCGCTATAAACCACCATCCCCACTATAAACCACCACCCCCAATATAAACCACCACCCCCACTATAAACCACCATCCCCACTATAAACCACCACCCCAACTATAAACCACCATCCCAACTATAAACCACCACCCCCAATATAAACCACCATCCCCACTATAAACCACCATCCCCAATATAAACCACCATCCCCACTATAAACCACCATCCCCACTATAAACCACCACCCCCAATATAAACCACCATCCCCACTATAAACCACCATCCCCACTATAAACCACCATCCCCGCTATAAACCACCATCCCCTCTATAAACCACCATCCCCACTATAAACCACCACCCCCGCTATAAACCACCATCCCCACTATAAACCACCACCCCCAATATAAACTACCGTGCCCACTATAAACCACCATCCCCGCTATAAACCACCATCCCCACTATAAACCACCATCCCCACTATAAACCACCATCCCCACTATAAACCACCACCCCCACTATAAACCACCATCCCCGCTATAAACCACCATCCCCACTATAAACCACCATCCCCACGAAAACCACCATCCCCACTATAAACCACCATCCCCACTATAAACCACCATCCCCACTAGAAACCACCACCCCCACTATAAACCACCATCCCCGCTATAAACCACCATCCCCGCTATAAACCACCGTGCCCACTAAAAACCACCATCCCCACTATAAACCACCACCCCCACTATAAACCACCATCCCCGCTATAAACCACCATCCCCACTATAAACCACCATCCCCACTATAAACCACCATCCCCACTATAAACCACCATCCCCACTATAAACCACCATCCCCACTATAAACCACCATCCCCGCTATAAACCACCATCTCCACTATAAACCACCATCCCCACTATAAACCACCATCCCCACTATTAACCACCGTGCCCACTATAAACCACCATCCCCACTATAAACCACCACCCCCACTATAAACCACCATCCCCGCTATAAACCACCATCCCCACTATAAACCACCATCCCCACTATAAACCACCATCCCCACTATAAACCACCATCCCCGCTATAAACCACCATCCCCACTATAAACCACCATCCCCACTATAAACCACCACCCCCACTATAAACCACCATCCCCACTATAAACCACCGTCCCCGCTATAAACCACCATCCCTACTATAAACCACCGTCCCCGCTATAAACCACCATCCCTACTATAAACCACCGTCCCCGCTATAAACCACCATCCCCACTATAAACCACCATCCCCGCTATAAACCACCATCCCCGCTATAAACCACTATCCCCACTATAAACCACCACCCCCACTATAAACCACCACCCACGCTATAAACCACCATCCCCACTATAAACCACCATCCCCGCTATAAACCACCATCCCCGCTATAAACCACCATCCCCGCTATAAACCACCATCCCCACTATAAACCACCATCCCCACTATAAACCACCACCCCCACTATAAACCACCACCCCCGCTATAAACCACCACCCCTGCTATAAACCACCATCCCCACTATAAACCACCATCCCCACTATAAACCACCGTGCCCACTATAAACCACCGCCCCCGCTATAAACCACCATCCCCGCTATAAACCACCATCCCCGCTATAAACCACCATCCCCACTATAAACCACCACCCCCGCTATAAACCACCATCCCCACTATAAACCACCACCCCCACTATAAACCACCGTGCCCACTATAAACCACCACCCCCGCTATAAACCACCATCCCCACTATAAACCACCATCCCCGCTATAAACCACAACCCCACTATAAACCACCATCCCCGCTATAAACCACCATCCCCGCTATAAACCACCATCCCCACTATAAACCACCATCCCCGCTATAAACCACCATCCCCACTATAAACCACAACCCCACTATAAACCACCATCCCCGCTATAAACCACCATCCCCGCAATAAACCACCGTCCCCACTATAAACAACCATACCCACTATAAACCACCTTCCCCACTATAAACCACCATGCCCGCTATAAACCACCATCGCCGCTATAAACCACCATGCCCACTATAAACCACCATCGCCGCTATAAACCACCTTCCCCACTATAAACCACCATGCCCGCTATAAACCACCATCGCCACTATAAACCACCATGCCCACTATAAACCACCATCGCCGCTATAAACCACCTTCCCCACTATAAACCAGCATCCCCACTATAAACCACCATCCCCACTATAAACCACCTTCCCCACTATAAACCACCATCCCCACTATAAACCACCATCCCCACTATAAACCACAACCCCACTCTCAACCACCATCCCCGCTATAAACCACCATCCCCACTATAAACCACCATCCCCACTATAAACCACCATGCCCACTATAAACCACCATCCCCACTATAAACCACCACCCCCACTATAAACCACCATCCCCACTATAAATCACCATCCCCACTATAAACCACCATCCCCACTATAAACCACCATCCCCACTATAAACCACCATCCCCACTATAAACCACCATGCCCACTATAAATCACCATCCCCACTATAAACCACCACCCCCACTATAAACCACCATCCCCGCTATAAACCACCATCCCCACTATAAACCACCATCCCCACGAAAACCACCATCCCCACTATAAACCACCATCCCCACTATAAACCACCATCCCCACTAGAAACCACCATCCCCACTAGAAACCACCACCCCCGCTATAAACCACCATCCCCGCTATAAACCACCATCCCCGCTATAAACCACCGTGCCCACTATAAACCACCATCCCCACTATAAACCACCACCCCCACTATAAACCACCATCCCCGCTATAAACCACCATCCCCACTATAAACCACCATCCCCACTATAAACCACCATCCCCACTATAAACCACCATCCCCACTATAAAACACCATCCCCGCTATAAACCACCATCCCCGCTATAAACCACCATCTCCACTATAAACCACCATCCCCACTATAAACCACCATCCCCACTATAAACCACCGTGCCCACTATAAACCACCATTCCCACTATAAACCACCACCCCCACTATAAACCACCATCCCCGCTATAAACCACCATCCCCACTATAAACCACCATCCCCACTATAAACCACCATCCCCACTATAAACCACCATCCCCGCTATAAACCACCGTCCCCGCTATAAACCACCATCCCTACTATAAACCACCGTCCCCGCTATAAACCACCATCCCTACTATAAACCACCGTCCCCGCTATAAACCACCATCCCCACTATAAACCACCATCCCCGCTATAAACCACCATCCCCGCTATAAACCACTATCCCCACTATAAACCACCACCCCCACTATAAACCACCACCCCCGCTATAAACCACCATCCCCACTATAAACCACCATCCCCGCTATAAACCACCATCCCCGCTATAAACCACCATCCCCGCTATAAACCACCATCCCCACTATAAACCACCATCCCCACTATAAACCACCACCCCCACTATAAACCACCACCCCCGCTATAAACCACCACCCCAGCTATAAACCACCATCCCCACTATAAACCACCATCCCCACTATAAACCACCGTGCCCACTATAAACCACCGCCCCCGCTATAAACCACCATCCCAGCTATAAACCACCATCCCCGCTATAAACCACCATCCCCACTATAAACCACCACCCCCGCTATAAACCACCATCCCCACTATAAACCACCACCCCCACTATAAACCACCGTGCCCACTATAAACCACCACCCCCGCTATAAACCACCATCCCCACTATAAACCACCATCCCCGCTATAAACCACCATCCCCACTATAAACCACCATCCCCGCTATAAACCACCATCCCCACTATAAACCACCACCCCCGCTATAAACCACCATCCCCACTATAAACCACCATCCCCACTATAAACCACCATCCCCACTATAAACCACCATCCCCGCTATAAACCACCATACCCACTATAAACCACCACCCCCACTATAAACCACCACCCCCGCTATAAACCACCATCCCCACTATAAACCACCATCCCCACTATAAACCACCATCCCCGCTATAAACCACCATACCCACTATAAACCACCATCCCCGCTATAAACCACCACCCCCGCTATAAACCACCACCCCCGCTATAAACCACCATCCCCACTATAAACCACCACTCCCACTATAAACCACCACCCCCGCTATAAACCACCATCCCCACTATAAACCACCACCCCCACTATAAACCACCGTGCCCACTATAAACCACCACCCCCGCTATAAACCACCATCCCAACTATAAACCACCACCCCCGCTATAAACCACCATCCCCACTATAAACCACCATCCCCAATATAAACCACCACCCCCACTATAAACCACCATCCCCGCTATAAACCACCATCCCCGCTATAAACCACCATCCCCACTATAAACCACCATCCCCGCTATAAACCACCATCCCCACTGTAAACCACCATCCCCACTATAAACCACCATCCCCACTAGAAACCACCATCCCCACTAGAAACCACCACCCCCGCTATAAACCACCATCCCCGCTATAAACCACCATCCCCGCTATAAACCACCGTGCCCACTATAAACCACCATCCCCACTATAAACCACCACCCCCACTATAAACCACCATCCCCGCTATAAACCACCATCCCCACTATAAACCACCATGCCCCGCTATAAACCACCATCCCCGCTATAAACCACCATCCCCGCTATAAACCACCATCCCCGCTATAAACCACCATACCCTCTATAAACCACCACCCCCACTATAAACCACCACCCCCGCTATAAACCACCATCCCCGCTATAAACCACCATCCCCACTATAAACCACCACCCCCGCTATAAACCACCATCCCCACTATAAACCACCATCCCCACTATAAACCACCATCCCCGCTATAAACCACCATACCCACTATAAACCACCACCCCCACTATAAACCACCACCCCCGCTATAAACCACCATCCCCACTATAAACCACCATCCCCACTATAAACCACCATCCCCGCTATAAACCACCATCCCCGCTATAAACCACCATACCCGCTATAAACCACCATCCCCGCTATAAACCACCATCCCCACTATAAACCACCACCCCCGCTATAAACCACCACCCCCGCTATAAACCACCATCCCCACTATAAACCACCACTCCCACTATAAACCACCACCCCCGCTATAAACCACCATCCCCACTATAAACCACCACCCCCACTATAAACCACCGTGCCCACTATAAACCACCACCCCCGCTATAAACCACCATCCCAACTATAAACCACCACCCCCGCTATAAACCACCATCCCCACTATAAACCACCATCCCCAATATAAACCACCACCCCCACTATAAACCACCATCCCCGCTATAAACCACCATCCCCGCTATAAACCACCATCCCCACTATAAACCACCATCCCCGCTATAAACCACCATCCCCACTATAAACCACCATCCCCACTATAAACCACCATCCCCACTAGAAACCACCATCCCCACTAGAAACCACCACCCCCGCTATAAACCACCATCCCCGCTATAAACCACCATCCCCGCTATAAACCACCGTGCCCACTATAAACCACCATCCCCACTATAAACCACCACCCCCACTATAAACCACCATCCCCGCTATAAACCACCATCCCCACTATAAACCACCATGCCCCGCTATAAACCACCATCCCCGCTATAAACCACCATCCCCGCTATAAACCACCATCCCCACTATAAACCACCACCCCCACTATAAACCACCATCCCCACTATAAACCACCATCCCCACTATAAACCACCATCCCCACTATAAACCACCATCCCCACTATAAACCACCATCCCCACTATAAACCACCGTGCCCACTATAAACCACCATCCCCACTATAAACCACCACCCCCACTATAAACCACCATCCCCGCTATAAACCACCATCCCCACTATAAACCACCATCCCCACTATAAACCACCATCCCCACTATAAACCACCATCCCCGCTATAAACCACCATCCCCACTATAAACCACCATCCCCGCTATAAACCACCATCCCCACTATAAACCACCATCCCCGCTATAAACCACCATCCCCACTATAAACCACCACCCCTGCTATAAACCACCATCCCCACTATAAACCACCACCCCCACTATAAACCACCATCCCCACTATAAACCACCATCCCCACTATAA
The DNA here is from genome assembly GCF_047496885.1 of Scyliorhinus torazame. Classification (NCBI taxonomy): domain Eukaryota; kingdom Metazoa; phylum Chordata; class Chondrichthyes; order Carcharhiniformes; family Scyliorhinidae; genus Scyliorhinus; species Scyliorhinus torazame. The sequence goes on along the minus strand of NC_092734.1, from coordinate 4,429,713 downwards.
ACCACCATCCCCGCTATAAACCACCATCCCCGCTATAAACCACAATCCCCACTATAAACCACCACCCCCACTATAAACCACCACCCCCACTATAAACCACCACCCCCGCTATAAACCACCATCCCCACTATAAACCACCATCCCCGCTATAAACCACCATCCCCGCTATAAACCACCATCCCCGCTATAAACCACCATCCCCACTATAAACCACCATCCCCACTATAAACCACCACCCCCACTATAAACCACCACCCCCGCTATAAACCACCACCCCTGCTATAAACCACCATCCCCACTATAAACCACCATCCCCACTATAAACCACCGTGCCCACTATAAACCACCACCCCCGCTATAAACCACCATCCCCGCTATAAACCACCATCCCCGCTATAAACCACCATCCCCACTATAAACCACCACCCCCGCTATAAACCACCATCCCCACTATAAACCACCACCCCCAGTATAAACCACCGTGCCCACTATAAACCACCACCCCCGCTATAAACCACCATCCCCACTATAAACCACCATCCCCGCTATAAACCACCATCCCCACTATAAACCACCATCCCCGCTATAAACCACCATCCCCACTATAAACCACCACCCCTGCTATAAACCACCATCCCCACTATAAACCACCATCCCCACTATAAACCACCATCCCCGCTATAAACCACCATACCCACTATAAACCACCACCCCCACTATAAACCACCACCCCCGCTATAAACCACCATCCCCACTATAAACCACCATCCCCACTATAAACCACCATCCCCGCTATAAACCACCATACCCACTATAAACCACCATCCCCGCTATAAACCACCATCCCCACTATAAACCACCACCCCCGCTATAAACCACCACCCCCGCTATAAACCACCATCCCCACTATAAACCACCACTCCCACTATAAACCACCACCCCCGCTATAAACCACCATCCCCACTATAAACCACCACCCCCACAAAAACCACCGTGCCCACTATAAACCACCACCCCCGCTATAAACCACCATCCCAACTATAAACCACCACCCCCGCTATAAACCACCATCCCCACTATAAACCACCATCCCAACTATAAACCACCACCCCCGCTATAAACCACCATCCCCGCTATAAACCACCATCCCCGCTATAAACCACCATCCCCGCTATAAACCACCATCCCCACTATAAACCACCATCCCCGCTATAAACCACCATCCCCACTATAAACCACCACCCCCAATATAAACCACCACCCCCACTATAAACCACCATCCCCACTATAAACCACCACCCCAACTATAAACCACCATCCCAACTATAAACCACCACCCCCAATATAAACCACCATCCCCACTATAAACCACCATCCCCAATATAAACCACCATCCCCACTATAAACCACCATCCCCACTATAAACCACCACCCCCAATATAAACCACCATCCCCACTATAAACCACCATCCCCACTATAAACCACCATCCCCGCTATAAACCACCATCCCCTCTATAAACCACCATCCCCACTATAAACCACCACCCCCGCTATAAACCACCATCCCCACTATAAACCACCACCCCCAATATAAACTACCGTGCCCACTATAAACCACCATCCCCGCTATAAACCACCATCCCCACTATAAACCACCATCCCCACTATAAACCACCATCCCCACTATAAACCACCATCCCCGCTATAAACCACCATCCCCACTATAAACCAGAACCCCACTATAAACCACCATCCCCGCTATAAACCACCATCCCCGCTATAAACCACCATCCCCACTATAAACAACCATACCCACTATAAACCACCTTCCCCACTATAAACCACCATGCCCGCTAATAACCACCATCGCCGCTATAAACCACCATGCCCACTATAAACCACCATCGCCGCTATAAACCACCTTCCCCACTATAAACCAGCATCCCCACTATAAACCACCATCCCCACTATAAACCACCTTCCCCACTATAAACCACCATCCCCACTATAAACCACCATGCCCACTATAAACCACCATCCCCACTATAAACCACCTTCCCCACTATAAACCACCATCCCCACTATAAACCACCATGCCCACTATAAACCACCATCCCCACTATAAACCACCATCCCCACTATAAACCACCATCCCCACTATAAACCACCATGCCCACTATAAACCACCATCCCCACTATAAACCACCATCCCCGCTATAAACCACCATCCCCACTATAAACCACCATCCCCACTATAAACCACCATCCCCACTATAAACCACCATGCCCACTATAAACCACCATCCCCACTATAAACCACCATCCCCGCTATAAACCACCATCCCCACTATAAACCACCATCCCCACTATAAACCACCATCCCCACTATAAACCACCATCCCCGCTATAAACCACCATCCCCACTATAAACCACCATCCCCACTATAAACCACCATCCCCACTATAAACCACCATCCCCGCTATAAACCACCATGCCCACTATAAACCACCATCTCCACTATAAACCACCATGCCCACTATAAACCACCATCCCCACTATAAACCACCATCCCCACTATAAACCACCATGCCCACTATAAACCACCATGCCCACTATAAATCACCATCCCCACTATAAACCACCACCCCCACTATAAACCACCATCCCCGCTATAAACCACCATCCCCGCTATAAACCACCATCCCCACTATAAATCACCATCCCCACTATAAACCACCATCCCCACTATAAACCACCACCCCCACTATAAACCACCATCCCCACTATAAACCACCGTCCCCGCTATAAACCACCTTCCCCGCTATAAACCACCACCCCCGCTATAAACCACCATCCCCACTATAAACAACCACCCCCACTATAAACCACCATCCCCGCTATAAACCACCGTGCCCGCTATAAACCACCACCCCCACTATAAACCACCATCCCCACTATAAACCACCACCCCCACTATAAATCACCATCCCCGCTATAAACCACCATGCCCACTATAAATCACCATCCCCACTATAAACCACCACCCCCACTATAAACCACCATCCCCACTATAAACCACCATCCCCGCTATAAACCACCATCCCCGCTATAAACCACCATCCCCGCTATAAACCACCATCCCCGCTAGAAACCACCATCCCCGCTATAAACCACCATCCCCACTATAAACCACCATCCCCACTATAAACCACCACCCCCGCTGTAAACCACCACCCCCGCTATAAACCACCACCCCCACTATAAACCACCAACCCCGCTATAACCAACCAACCCCGCTATAAACCACCACCCCCGCTATAAACCACCATCCCCACTATAAACCACCATACCCACTATAAACCACCACCCCCACTATAAACCACCAACCCCGCTATAAACCACCACCCCGGCTATAAACCACCATCCCCACTATAAACCACCATCCCCACTACAAACCACCACCCCCACTATAAACCACCATCCCCACTATAAACCACCACCCCCACTATAAACCACCACCCCCACTATAAACCACCACCCCTGCTATAAACCACCATCCCCACTATAAACCACCATGCCCACTATAAACCACCGTGCCCACTATAAACCACCACCCCCGCTATAAACCACCATCCCCGCTATAAACCACCATCCCCGCTATAAACCACCATCCCCACTATAAACCACCACCCCCGCTATAAACCACCATCCCCACTATAAACCACCACCCCCACTATAAACCACCGTGCCCACTATAAACCACCACCCTCGCTATAAACCACCATCCCCACTATAAACCACCATCCCCACTATAAACCACCATCCCCGCTATAAACCACCATCCCCACTATAAACCACCACCCCCGCTATAAACCACCATCCCCGCTATAAACCACCATCCCCGCTATAAACCACCACCCCCACTATAAACCACCACCCCCACTATAAACCACCACCCCCACTATAAACCACCGTGCCCACTATAAACCACCACCCCCGCTATAAACCACCATCCCCACTATAAACCACCACCCCCACTATAAACCACCATCCCCACTATAAACCACCATCCCCGCTATAAACCACCATCCCCGCTATAAACCACCATCCCCACTATAAACCACCACCCCCGCTATAAACCACCACCCCCGCTATAAACCACCATCCCCACTATAAACCACCACCCCCACTATAAACCACCACCCCCACTATAAACCACCATCCCCACTATAAACCACCATCCCCACTATAAACCACCATCCCCACTATAAAACACCACCCCCGCTATAAACCAACATCCCCACTATAAACCACCACCCCCGCTATAAATCACCATCCCCACTATAAACCACCATCCCCACTATAAACCACCATCCCCACTATAAACCACCACCCCCGCTATAAAACACCAACCCCACTATAAACCACCACCCCCAATATAAACTACCGTGCCCACTATAAACCACCATCCCCGCTATAAACCACCATCCCCACTATAAACCACCATCCCCACTATAAACCACCATCCCCACTATAAACCACCATCCCCGCTATAAACCACCATCCCCACTATAAACCACAACCCCACTATAAACCACCATCCCCGCTATAAACCACCATCCCCGCTATAAACCACCATCCCCACTATAAACAACCATACCCACTATAAACCACCTTCCCCACTATAAACCACCATGCCCGCTAATAACCACCATCGCCGCTATAAACCACCATGCCCACTATAAACCACCATCGCCGCTATAAACCACCTTCCCCACTATAAACCAGCATCCCCACTATAAACCACCATCCCCACTATAAACCACCTTCCCCACTATAAACCACCATCCCCACTATAAACCACCATCCCCACTATAAACCACAACCCCACTATAAACCACCATCCCCGCTATAAACCACCATCCCCACTATAAACCACCATCCCCACTATAAACCACCATGCCCACTATAAACCACCATCCCCACTATAAACCACCATCCCCACTATAAATCACCATCCCCGCTATAAAGCACCACCCCCGCTATAAACCACCATCCCCGCTATAAACCACCATCCCCACTATAAACCACCATCCCCGCTATAAACCACCATCCCACTATAAACCACCATCCCCACTATAAACCACCATCCCCACTATAAACCACCATCCCCACTATAAACCACCATGCCCACTATAAACCACCATGCCCACTATAAACCACCATCCCCGCTATAAACCACCATCCCCGCTATAAACCACCATCCCCGCTATAAACCACCATGCCCATTATAAACCACCACCCCCACTATAAACCACCATCCCCGCTATAAACCACCATCCCCGCTATAAACCACCATCCCCGCTATAAATCACCATCCCCACTATAAACCACCACCCCCACTATAAACCACCATCCCCGCTATAAACCACCATCCCCGCTATAAACCACCATGCCCACTATAAATCACCATCCCCACTATAAACCACCATCCCCACTATAAACCACCACCCCCACTATAAACCACCATCCCCACTATAAACCACCGTCCCCGCTATAAACCACCTTCCCCGCTATAAACCACCACCCCCGCTATAAACCACCATCCCCACTATAAACAACCGCCCCCACTATAAACCACCATCCCCGCTATAAACCACCGTGCCCGCTATAAACCACCACCCCCACTATAAACCACCATCCCCACTATAAACCACCACCCCCACTATAAATCACCATCCCCACTATAAACCACCACCCCCACTATAAACCACCATCCCCACTATAAACCACCATCCCCGCTGTAAACCACCATCCCCGCTATAAACCACCATCCCCGCTATAAACCACCATCCCCGCTATAAACCACCATCCCCGCTATAAACCACCATCCCCACTATAAACCACCATCCCCACTATAAACCACCACCCCCGCTGTAAACCACCACCCCCGCTATAAACCACCACCCCCACTATAAACCACCAACCCCGCTATAACCAACCAACCCCGCTATAAACCACCACCCCCGCTATAAACCACCATCCCCACTATAAACCACCATACCCACTATAAACCACCACCCCCACTATAAACCACCAACCCCGCTATAAACCACCACCCCGGCTATAAACCACCATCCCCACTATAAACCACCACCCCCACTATAAACCACCATCCCCACTATAAACAACCACCCCCACTATAAACCACCACCCCCACTATAAACCACCACCCCTGCTATAAACCACCATCCCCACTATAAACCACCATCCCCACTATAAACCACCGTGCCCACTATAAACCACCACCCCCGCTATAAACCACCATCCCCGCTATAAACCACCATCCCCGCTATAAACCACCATCCCCACTATAAACCACCACCCCCGCTATAAACCACCATCCCCACTATAAACCACCACCCCCACTATAAACCACCGTGCCCACTATAAACCACCACCCTCGCTATAAACCACCATCCCCACTATAAACCACCATCCCCGCTATAAACCACCATCCCCGCTATAAACCACCATCCCCACTATAAACCACCACCCCCGCTATAAACCACCATCCCCGCTATAAACCACCATCCCCGCTATAAACCACCACCCCCACTATAAACCACCACCCCCACTATAAACCACCACCCCCACTATAAACCACCGTGCCCACTATAAACCACCACCCCCGCTATAAACCACCATCCCCACTATAAACCACCACCCCCACTATAAACCACCATCCCCACTATAAACCACCATCCCCGCTATAAACCACCATCCCCGCTATAAACCACCATCCCCACTATAAACCACCACCCCCGCTATAAACCACCACCCCCGCTATAAACCACCATCCCCACTATAAACCACCACCCCCACTATAAACCACCACCCCCACTATAAACCACCATCCCCACTATAAACCACCATCCCCACTATAAACCACCATCCCCACTATAAAACACCACCCCCGCTATAAACCAACATCCCCACTATAAACCACCACCCCCGCTATAAATCACCATCCCCACTATAAACCACCATCCCCACTATAAACCACCACCCCCGCTATAAACCACCATCCCCGCTATAAACCACCACCCCCGCTATAAATCACCATCCCCACTATAAACCACCGTGCCCACTATAAACCACCATCCCCACTATAAATCACCATCCCCACTATAAACCACCATCCCCACTATAAATCACCATCTCCACTATAAACCACCATCCCCACTATAAACCACCACCCCCACTATAAACCACCATCCCCGCTATAAACCACCATCCCCGCTATAAACCACCATCCCCACTATAAACCACCATCCCCACTATAAACCACCACCCCCACTATAAACCACATCCCCGCTATAAACCACCACCCCCACTATAAACCACCGTGCCCACTATAAACCACCACCCCCGCTATAAACCACCATCCCCACTATAAACCACCATCCCCACTATAAACCACCATCCCCGCTATAAACCACCATCCCCACTATAAACCACCATCCCCGCTATAAACCACCATCCCCGCTATAAACCACCACCCCCACTATAAACCACCACCCCCACTATAAACCACCACCCCCACTATAAACCACCGTGCCCACTATAAACCACCACCCCCGCTATAAACCACCATCCCCACTATAAACCACCACCCCCACTATAAACCACTATCCCCACTATAAACCACCATCCCCGCTATAAACCACCATCCCCACTATAAACCACCACCCCCGCTATAAACCACCACCCCCGCTATAAACCACCATCCCCACTATAAACCACCACCCCCACTATAAACCACCACCCCCACTATAAACCACCATCCCCACTATAAACCACCACCCACACTATAAACCACCAACCCCACTATAAACCACTATCGCCGCTATAAACCACCACCCCCACTATAAACCACCACCCCCACTATAAACCACCATGCCCACTATAGAACACCATCCCCACTATAAACCACCACCCCCACTATAAACCACCATCCCCTCTATAAACCTCCATCCCCACCATAAACCACCGTGCACGCTATAAACCACCATCCCCGCTATAAACCACCATCCCCGCTATAAACCACCATCCCCGCTATAAACCACCATCACCACTATAAACCACCACCCCCACTATAAACCACCATCCCCACTATAAACCACCATCCCCACTATAAACCACCATCCCCACTATAAACCAGCACCCCCGCTATAAACCACCATGCCCACTATAAACCACCACCACCACTATAAACCACCATCCCCTCTATAAACCTCCATCCCCACCATAAACCACCGTGCACGCTATAAACCACCATCCCCGCTATAAACCACCACCCCCGCTATAAACCACCATGCCCACTATAAACCACCATCCCCACTATAAACCACCATCCCCACTATAAACCACCATCCCCACTAGAAACCACCACCCCCGCTATAAACCACCATCCCCGCTATAATCCACCATCCCCGCTATAAACCACCATGCCCACTATAAACCACCATCCCCACTATAAACCACCACCCCCACTATAAACCACCATCCCCGCTATAAACCACCATCCCCACTATAAAGCACCATCCCCACTATAAACCACCATCCCCGCTATAAACCACCATCCCCGCTATAAACCACTATCCCCACTATAAACCACCACCCCCACTATAAACCACCACCCCCGCTATAAACCACCATCCCCACTATAAACCACCATCCCCGCTATAAACCACCATCCCCGCTATAAACCACCATCCCCGCTATAAACCACCATCCCCACTTTAAACCACCATCCCCACTATAAACCACCACCCCCGCTATAAACCACCACCCCCGCTATAAACCACCACCCCCACAAAAACCACCAACCCCGCTATAACCAACCAACCACGCTATAAACCACCACCCCCGCTATAAACCACCATCCCCACTATAAACCACCATACCCACTATAAACCACCACCCCCACTATAAACCACCAACCCCGCTATAAACCACCACCCCCGCTATAAACCACCATCCCCACTATAAACCACCATCCCCACTATAAACCACCACCCCCACTATAAACCACCATCCCCACTATAAACCACCACCCCCACTATAAACCACCACCCCCACTATAAACCACCACCCCTGCTATAAACCACCATCCCCACTATAAACCACCATCCCCACTATAAACCACCGTGCCCACTATAAACCACCACCCCCGCTATAAACCACCATCCCCGCTATAAACCACCATCCCCGCTATAAACCACCATACCCACTATAAACCACCACCCCCGCTATAAACCACCATCCCCACTATAAACCACCACCCCCACTATAAACCACCGTGCCCACTATAAACCACCACCCTCGCTATAAACCACCATCACCACTATAAACCACCATCCCCGCTATAAACCACCATCCCCGCTATAAACCACCATCCCCACTATAAACCACCATCCCCACTATAAACCACCATCCCCGCTATAAACCACCATCCCCGCTATAAACCACCACCCCCACTATAAACCACCACCCCCACTATAAACCACCACTCCCACTATAAACCACCGTGCCCACTATAAACCACCACCCCCGCTATAAACCACCATCCCCACTATAAACCACCACCCCCACTATAAACCACCATCCCCACTATAAACCACCATCCCCGCTATAAACCACCATCCCCACTATAAACCACCACCCCCGCTATAAACCACCACCCCCGCTATAAACCACCATCCCCACTATAAACCACCACCCCCACTATAAACCACCACCCCCACTATAAACCACCATCCCCACTATAAATCACCATCCCCACTATAAACCACCATCCCCACTATAAACCACCACCCCCGCTATAAACCACCATCCCCACTATAAACCACCACCCCCGCTATAAATCACCATCCCCACTATAAACCACCATCCCCACTATAAACCACCACCCCCGCTATAAACCACCATCCCCGCTATAAACCACCACCCCCGCTATAAATCACCATCCCCACTATAAAAAACCGTGCCCACTATAAACCACCATCCCCACTATAAATCACCATCCCCACTATAAACCACCATCCCCACTATAAATCACCATCTCCACTATAAACCACCATCCCCACTATAAACCACCATCCCCACTATAAACCACCACCCCCACTATAAACCACCATCCCCACTATAAACCACCATCCCCACTATAAACCACCGTGCCCACTATAAACCACCATCCCCACTATAAACCACCACCCCCACTATAAACCACCATCCCCAATATAAACCACCACCCCCACTATAAACCACCATCCCCGCTATAAACCACCATCCCCGCTATAAACCACCATCCCCACTATAAACCACCATCCCCGCTATAAACCACCATCCCCACTATAAACCACCACCCCCAATATAAACCACCCCCCCCACTATAAACCACCATCCCCGCTATAAACCACCACCCCACCTATAAACCACCATCCCAACTATAAACCACCACCCCCAATATAAACCACCATCCCCACTATAAACCACCATCCCCAATATAAACCACCATTCCCACTATAAACCACCATCCCCACTATAAACCACCACCCCCAATATAAACCACCATCCCCACTATAACCCACCATCCCCACTATAAACCACCATCCCCGCTATAAACCACCATCCCCACTATAAACCACCATCCCCACTATAAACCACCACCCCCGCTATAAACCACCATCCCCACTATAAACCACCACCCCCACTATAAACCACCACCCCCTATATAAACCACCACCCCCACTATAAACCACCATCCCCACTATAAACCACCATCCCCGCTATAAACCACCATCCCCACTATAAACCACTACCCCCGCTATAAACCACCATCCCCGCTATAAACCACCACCCCCGCTATAAACCACCATCCCCGCTATAAACCACCATGCCCACTATAAACCACCACCCCCGCTATAAACCACTATCCCCACTATAAACCACCATCCCCGCTATAAACCACCATACCCACTATAAACTACATCCCCACTATAAACCACCATACCCACTATAAACCACCATCCCCACTATAAACCACCATCCCCACTATAAACCACCACCCCCGCTATAAACCACCATCCCCACTATAAACCACCACCCCCGCTATAAACCACCATCCCCGCTATAAACCACCATCCCCACTATAAACCACCATCCCCGCTATAAAACACCATCCCCGCTATAAACCACCATCCCCGCTATAAACCACCATCCCCGCTATAAACCACCATCCCCACGATAAACCACCATACCCACGATAAACCACCATACCCACTATAAACCACCACCCCCACTATAAACCACCATCCCCACTATAAACCACCACCCCCACTATAAACCACCACCCCCACTATAAACCACCACCCCCGCTATAAACCACCATCACCACTATAAACCACCACCCCCACTATAAACCACCGTGCCCACTATAAACCACCACCCCCGCTATAAACCACCATCCCCGCTATAAACCACCATCCCCGCTATAAACCACCATCCCCACTATAAACCACCACCCCCGCTATAAACCACCATCCCCACTATAAACCACCGCCCCCACTATAAACCACCGTGCCCACTATAAACCACCACCCCCGCTATAAACCACCATCCCCACTATAAACCACCATCCCCGCTATAAACCACCATCCCCGCTATAAACCACAATCCCCACTATAAACCACCATCCCCACTATAAACCACCATCCCCACTATAAACCACCACCCCCGCTATAAACCACCATCCCCACTATAAACCACCACCCCCACTATAAACCACCGTGCCCACTATAAACCACCACCCCCGCTATAAACCACCATCCCCACTATAAACCACCATGCCCGCTATAAACCACCATCCCCACTATAAACCACCATCCCCGCTATAAACCACCATCCCCACTATAAACCACCACCCCCAATATAAACCACCACCCCCACTATAAACCACCATCCCCACTATAAACCACCATCCCCACTATAAACCACCATCCCCGCTATAAACCACCATCCCCACTATAAACCACCATCCCCGCTATAAACCACCACCCCCGCTATAAACCACCATCCCCACTATAAACCACCACCCCCGCTATAAACCACCATCCCCGCTATAAACCACCATCCCCGCTATAAACCACCATCCCCACTATAAACCACCATCCCCACTATAAACCACCACCCCCGCTATAAACCACCATCCCCACTATAAACCTACATCCCCACTATAAACCACCATCCCCACTATAAACCACCATCCCCACTATAAACCACCATCCGCACTATAAACCACCACCCCCGCTATAAACCACCATCCCCTCTATAAACCTACATCCCCACTATAAACCACCACCCCCACTATAAACCACCATCCGCACTATAAACCACCACCCCCGCTATAAACCACCATCCCCACTATAAACCTACATCCCCACTATAAACCACCATCCCCACTATAAACCACCATCCCCGCTATAAACCACCATCCCCACTATAAACCACCATCCCCACTATAAACCACAATCCCCACTATAAACCACCATCCCCACTATAAACCACCATCCCCGCTATAAACGACCATCGCCGCTATAAACCACAATCCCCACTATAAACCACCATCCCAACTATAAACCACCACCCCCGCTATAAACCACCATCCCCAATATAAACCACATCCCCACTATAAACCACCATGCCCACTATAAACCACCATCCCCGCTATAAACCACCATCCCCGCTATAAACCACCTTCCCCATTATAAACCACCATCCCCACTATAAACCACCACCCCCACTATAAACCACATCCCCACTATAAACCACCATCCCCACTATAAACCACCATCCCCGCTATAAACCACCTTCCCCATTATAAACCACCAACGCCGCTATAAACCACCATCCCCACTATAAACCACCATCCCCGCTATAAACCACCATCCCCGCTATAAACCACCACCCCCGCTATAAACCACCACCCCCGCTATAAACCACCATGCCCACTATAAACCACCATCCCCATTATAAACCACCATCCCCGCTATAAACCACCATCCCCACTATAAACCACCATCCCCACTATAAACCACCATCCCCGCTATAAACCACCTTCCCCATTATAAACCACCATCCCCGCTATAAACCACCATCCCCACTATAAACCACCATCCCCGCTATAAACCACCATCCCCGCTATAAACCACCATCCCCGCTATATACCACCATGCCCACTATAAACCACAATGCCCGCTATAAACCACCATCCCCGCTATAAACCACCATACCCACTATAAACCACCATGCCCAGTATAAACCACCATCCCCGCTATAAACCACCATCCCCGCTATAAACCACCATCCCCACTATAAACCACCGTGCCCGCTATAAACCACCGTGCCCGCTATAAACCACCATACCCACTATGAACCACCATACCCACTATAAACCGCCATCCCCGCTATAAACCACCATCCCCGCTATAAACCACCATCCCCACGATAAACCACCATACCCACGATAAACCACCATACCCATTTTCAACCACCATGCCCACTATAAACCACCATCCCCGCTATAAACCACCATCCCCACTATAAACCACCATCCCCACTATAAACCACCGTGCCCGCTATAAACCACCGTGCCCGCTATAAACCACCATACCCACTATAAACCACCATCCCCGCTATAAACCACCATCCCCGCTATAAACCACCATCCCCGCTATAAACCACCATCCCCGCTATAAACCACCATCCCCGCTATAAACCACCATGCCCACTATAAACCACCATCCCCACTATAAACCACCATCCCCGCTATAAACGACCATCGCCGCTATAAACCACCATCCCCACTATAAACCACCATCCCCGCTATAAACCACCATCCCCGCTATAAACCACCATCCCAACTATAAACCACCATCCCAACTATAAACCACCACCCCCGCTATAAACCACCATCCCCACTATAAACCAGCATCCCCAATATAAACCACATCCCCGCTATAAACCACCATCCCCACTATAAACCACCATCCCCGCTATAAACCACCTTCCCCATTATAAACCACCAACCCCGCTATAAACCACCATCCCCACTATAAATCACCATCCCCGCTATAAACCACCATCCCCGCTATAAACCACCACCCCCGCTATAAACCACCACCCCCGCTATAAACCACCATCCCCACAATAAACCACCATCCCCACTATAAACCACCATCCCCGCTATAAACCACCATCCCCACTATAAACCACCATCCCCACTATAAACCACCATCCCCGCTATAAACCACCTTCCCCATTATAAACCACCATCCCCGCTATAAACCACCATCCCCACTATAAACCACCATCTCCACTATAAACCACCATCCCCGCTATAAACCACCATCCCCGCTATAAACCACCATCCCCGCTATAAACCACCATCCCCGCTATAAACCACCTTCCCCATTATAAACCACCATCCCCGCTATAAACCACCATCCCCACTATAAACCACCATCTCCACTATAAACCACCATGCCCACTATAAACCACAATGCCCGCTATAAACCACCATCCCCGCTATAAACCACCATACCCACTATAAACCACCATGCCCAGTATAAACCACCATCCCCGCTATAAACCACCATCCCCGCTATAAACCACCATCCCCACTATAAACCACCGTGCCCGCTATAAACCACCGTGCCCGCTATAAACCACCATACCCACTATGAACCGCCATACCCACTATAAACCGCCATCCCCGCTATAAACCACCATCCCCGCTATAAACCACCATCCCCACGATAAACCACCATACCCACGATAAACCACCATACCCATTTTCAACCACCATGCCCACTATAAACCACCATCCCCGCTATAAACCACCATCCCCACTATAAACCACCATCCCCACTATAAACCACCGTGCCCGCTATAAACCACCGTGCCCGCTATAAACCACCATACCCACTATGTACCACCATACCCACTATAAACCACCATCCCCGCTATAAACCACCATCCCCGCTATAAACCACCATCCCCGCTATAAACCACCATGCCCACTATAAACCACCATCCCCACCATAAACCACCGTGCCCGCTATAAACCACCGTGCCCACTATAAGCCACCATCCCCACTATAAACCACCACCCCCACTATAAACCACCATCCCCACTGTAAACCACCGTGCCCGCTATAAACCACCATCCCCACTATAAACCACCATCCCCGCTATAAACCACCATCCCCACTATAAACCACCATCCCCACTATAAACCACCGTGCCCGCTATAAACCACCGTGCCCACTATAAACCACCATCCCCACTATAAACCACCACCCCCACTATAAACCACCATCCCCACTATAAACCACCGTGCCCGCTATAAACCACCATCCCCACTATAAACCACCATCCCCACTATAAACCACCGTGCCCGCTATAAACCACCATCCCCACTATAAACCACCACCCCCACTATAAACCACCATCCCCGCTATAAACCACCATCCCCGCTATAAACCACCATCCCCACTATAAACCACCATACCCACTATAAACCACCGGCCCGCTATAAACCACCGTGCCCACTATAAACCACCTTCCCCACTATAAACCACCACCCCCACTATAAACCACCACCCCCACTATAAACCAGCATCCCCGGTATAAACCACCACCCCCACTATAAACCACCATCCCCACTATAAACCACCGTGCCCGCTATAAACCACCGTGCCCACTATAAACCACCATACCCACTATAAACCACCGTGCCCGCTATAAACCACCATCCCCGCTATAAACCACCACCCCCACTATAAACCACCATCCCCACTATAAACCACCATCCCCGCTATAAGCCACCACCCCCACTATAAACCACCATACCCACTATAAACCACCGAGTCCGCTATAAACCACCATCCCCGCTATAAACCACCATCCCCACTATAAACCACCGTGCCCGTTATAAACCACCGTGCCCACTATAAACCACCATACCCACTATAAACCACCGTGCCCACTATAAACCACCATACCCACTATAAACCACCGTGCCCACTATAAACCACCATCCCCACTATAAACCACCTTCCCCACTATAAATCACCTTCCCCACTATAAACCACCTTCCCCACTATAAACCACCACCCCCCACTATAAACCTCCTTCCCCACTATAAACCACCTTCCCCACTATAAACCACCACCCCCGCTATAAACCACCATACCCACTATAAACCACCATCCCCACTATAAACCACCATCCCCGCTATAAACCACCTTCCCCATTATAAACCACCATCCCCGCTATAAACCACCATCCCCACTATAAACCACCATCTCCACTATAAACCACCATCCCCGCTATAAACCACCATCGCCGCTATAAACCACCATCCCCGCTATAAACCACCATCCCCGCTATAAACCACCTTCCCCATTATAAACCACCATCCCCGCTATAAACCACCATCCCCACTATAAACCACCATCTCCACTATAAACCACCATGCCCACTATAAACCACAATGCCCGCTATAAACCACCATCCCCGCTATAAACCACCATACCCACTATAAACCACCATGCCCAGTATAAACCACCATCCCCGCTATAAACCACCATCCCCGCTATAAACCACCATCCCCACTATAAACCACCGTGCCCGCTATAAACCACCGTGCCCGCTATAAACCACCATACCCACTATGAACCGCCATACCCACTATAAACCGCCATCCCCGCTATAAACCACCATCCCCGCTATAAACCACCATCCCCACGATAAACCACCATACCCACGATAAACCACCATACCCATTTTCAACCACCATGCCCACTATAAACCACCATCCCCGCTATAAACCACCATCCCCACTATAAACCACCATCCCCACTATAAACCACCGTGCCCGCTATAAACCACCGTGCCCGCTATAAACCACCATACCCACTATGTACCACCATACCCACTATAAACCACCATCCCCGCTATAAACCACCATCCCCGCTATAAACCACCATCCCCGCTATAAACCACCATGCCCACTATAAACCACCATCCCCACCATAAACCACCGTGCCCGCTATAAACCACCGTGCCCACTATAAGCCACCATCCCCACTATAAACCACCACCCCCACTATAAACCACCATCCCCACTGTAAACCACCGTGCCCGCTATAAACCACCATCCCCACTATAAACCACCATCCCCGCTATAAACCACCATCCCCACTATAAACCACCATCCCCACTATAAACCACCGTGCCCGCTATAAACCACCGTGCCCACTTTAAACCACCATCCCCACTATAAACCACCACCCCCACTATAAACCACCATCCCCACTATAAACCACCGTGCCCGCTATAAACCACCATCCCCACTATAAACCACCATCCCCACTATAAACCACCGTGCCCGCTATAAACCACCATCCCCACTATAAACCACCACCCCCACTATAAACCACCATCCCCGCTATAAACCACCATCCCCGCTATAAACCACCATCCCCGCTATAAACCACCATCCCCACTATAAACCACCATACCCACTATAAACCACCGGCCCGCTATAAACCACCGTGCCCACTATAAACCACCTTCCCCACTATAAACCACCACCCCCACTATAAACCACCACCCCCACTATAAACCAGCATCCCCGGTATAAACCACCACCCCCACTATAAACCACCATCCCCACTATAAACCACCGTGCCCGCTATAAACCACCGTGCCCACTATAAACCACCATACCCACTATAAACCACCGTGCCCGCTATAAACCACCATCCCCGCTATAAACCACCACCCCCACTATAAACCACCATCCCCACTATAAACCACCATCCCCGCTATAAACCACCACCCCCACTATAAACCACCATACCCACTATAAACCACCGAGTCCGCTATAAACCACCATCCCCGCTATAAACCACCATCCCCACTATAAACCACCGTGCCCGTTATAAACCACCGTGCCCACTATAAACCACCATACCCACTATAAACCACCGTGCCCACTATAAACCACCATACCCACTATAAACCACCGTGCCCACTATAAACCACCATCCCCACTATAAACCACCTTCCCCACTATAAATCACCTTCCCCACTATAAACCACCTTCCCCACTATAAACCACCACCCCCCACTATAAACCTCCTTCCCCACTATAAACCACCTTCCCCACTATAAACCACCACCCCCGCTATAAACCACCATACCCACTATAAACCACCATCCCCACTATAAACCACCGTGCCCACTATAAACCACCTTCCCCACTATAAACCACCACCCCCACCATAAACCACCATCCCCACTATAGACCACCGTGCCCACTATAAACCACCATCCCCACTATAAACCACCATCCCCACTATAAACCACCATCCCCGCTATAAACCACCATGCCCACTATAAACCACCATCCCCGCTATAAACCACCATCCCCACTATAAACCACATCCCCGCTATAAACCACCATCCCCGCTATAAACCACCATCCCCGCTATAAACCACCATCCCCGCTATAAACCACCATCCCCGCTATAAACCACCATGCCCGCTATAAACCACCGTGCCCGCTATAAACCACCGTGCCAATATAAACCACCTTACTCACTATAAACCACCGTGCCCACTATAAACCACCTTCCCCACTATAAACCATCATCCCCACTATAAACCACCATCCCCGCTATAAACCACCATGCCCACTATAAACCACCATCCCCGCTATAAACCACCATGCCTGCTATAAACCACCGTGCCCGCTATAAACCACCGTGCCCGCTATAAACCACCGTGCCCAATATAAACCACCTTACCCACTATAAACCACCGTGCCCACTATAAACCACCATCCCCAATATAAACCACCATAGCTACTATAAAACACCATGCCCACTATAAACCACCATCCCCACTATAAACCACCATCCCCACTATAAGCCACCATGCCCACTATAAACCACCATGCCCACTATAAACCACCATCCCCACTATAAACCACCATGCCCACTATAAACCACCATGCCCACTATAAACCACCATCCCCGCTATAAACCACCATCCCCGCTATTAACCACCATCCCCACTATAAACCACCATCCCCGCTATAAACCACCAACCCCCTTACAAACCACCATCCCCATCATAAACCACCTTCCCCGCTATAAACCACGTTCCCCGCTATAAACAACCATCCCCGCTATAAACCACCATCCCCGCTATAAACCACCTTCCCCGCTATAAACCACCATCCCCACTATAAACCACCATCCCCACTATAAACCACCATCCCCACTATAAACCACCATCCCCGCTATAAACCACCATCCCCGCTATAAACCACCATCCCCACTATAAACCACCATCCCCGCTATAAACCACCATCTCCACTATAAACCACCATCCCCACTATAAACCACCATCCCCGCTATAAACCACCATCCCCGCTATAAACCACCATGCCCACTATAAACCACCATGCCCACTATAAACCACCATCCCCGCTATAAACCACCATCCCCGCTATAAACCACCATCCCCGCTATAAACCACCATGCCCACTATAAACCACCATCCCCGCTATAAACCACCATCCCCGCTATAAACCACCATCCCCGCTATAAACCACCGTGCCCACTATAAACCACCATGCCCACTATAAACCACCATCCCCGCTATAAGCCACCATGCCCACTATAAACCACCATCCCCATTATAAACCACCATCCCCACTATAAACCACCGTGCCCACTATAAACCACCATGCCCACTATAAACCACCATCCCCGCTATAAGCCACCATGCCCACTATAAACCACCATCCCCATTATAAACCACCATCCCCGCTATAAACCACCGTGCCCACTATAAACCACCATGCCCACTATAAACCACCATCCCCGCTACAAGCCACCATGCCCACTATAAACCACCATCCCCACTATAAACCACCATCCCCGCTATAAACCACCATCCCCGCTATAAACCACCATCCCCACTATAAACCACCGTGCCCACTATAAACCACCGTGCCCACTATAAACCACCGTGCCCACTATAAACCACCATCCCCGCTATAAGCCACCATGCCCACTATAAACCACCAACCCCGCTATAAACCACCATCCCCACTATAAACCACCATCCCCGCTATAAACCACCATCCCCGCTATAAATACCATCCCCACTATAAACCACCATCCCCGCTATAAACCACCATCCCCGCTATAAGCCACCATCCCCACTATAAACCACCATCCCCGCTATAAACCACCATCCCCACTATAAATACCATCCCCACTATAAACCACCATCCCCGCTATAAACCACCATCCCCACTATAAACCACCATCCCCACTATAAACCACCATCCCCACTATAAACCACCATCCCCACTATAAACCACCATCCCCACTATAAACCACCATCCCCGCTATAAACCACCATCCCCACTATAAACCGCCATCCCCGCTATAAACCACCATGCCCACTATAAACCACCATCCCCACTATAAACCACATCCCCACTATAAACCACCATCCCCGCTATAAACCACATCCCCACTATAAATACCATCCCCACTATAAATACCATCCCCACAATAAACCGCCATACCCGCTATAAACCACCATGCCCACTATAAACCACCATCCCCACTATAAATACCATCCCCACTATAAATACCATCCCCACTATAAATACCATCCCCACTATAAACCGCCATCCCCGCTATAAACCACCATCCCCGCTATAAACCACCATCCCCACTATAAATACCATCCCCGCTATGAATACCATCCCCACTATAAACCACCATCCCCACTATAAACCACCATGCCCACTATAAACCACCATGCCCACTATAAACCACCATGCCCACTATAAACCACCATGCCCAATATAAACCACCATCCCCACTATAAATACCATCCCCACTATAAACCACCATGCCCACTATAAACCACCATCCCCACTATAAACCACCACCCCCGCTATAAACCACCATCCCCACTATAAACCACCATCCCCACTATAAACCACCATCCCCGCTATAAACCACCATCCCCACTATAAACCACCATCCCCACTATAAACCACCATCCCCGCTATAAACCACCGCTATAAACCACCATCCCCACTATAAACCACCATCCCCACTATAAACCACCGTGCCCACTATAAACCACCATCCCCACTATAAACCACCATCCCCACTATAAACCACCATGCCCACTATAAACCACCATCCCCACTATAAACCACCATGCCCAATATAAACCACCATCCCCACTATAAATACCATCCTTACTATAAACCACCATGCCCACTATAAACCACCATCCCCACTATAAACCGCCATCCCCGCTATAAACCACCATCCCCACTATAAACCACCATCCCCACTATAAACCACCATCCCCGCTATAAACCACCATCCCCACTATAAACCACCATCCCCACTATAAATACCATCCCCACTATAAACCACCATCCCCACTATAAACCACCATGCCCACTATAAACCACCATGCCCACTATAAACCACCATGCCCACTATAAACCACCATGCCCAATATAAACCACCATCCCCACGATAAATACCATCCCCACTATAAACCACCATGCCCACTATAAACCACCATCCCCACTATAAACCACCATCCCCGCTATAAACCACCATCCCCACTATAAACCACCATCCCCGCTATAAACCACCATCCCCGCTATAAACCACCATCCCTACTATAAACCACCATGCCCGCTATAAACCACCATCCCCGCTATAAACCACCATCCCCGCTATAAACCACTATCCCCACTATAAACCACCATCCCCGCCATAAACCACCATCCCCGCCATAAACCACCATCCCCACTATAAACCACCATCCCCGCTATAAACCACCATCCCCACTATAAACAACCATCCCCACTATAAACCACCATCCCCACTATAAACTACCATCCCCACTATAAACCACCATCCCCACTATAAACCACCATCCCCACTATAAACTACCATCCCCACTATAAACCACCATCCCCACTATAAACCACCATCCCCACTATAAACCACCATCCCCACTATAAACCACCATCCCCACTATAAACTACCATCCCCACTATAAACCACCATCCCCACTATAAACCACCATCCCCACTATAAACCACCATCCCCGCCATAAACCACCATCCCCACTATAAACCACCATCCCCACCATAAACCACCATCCCCACTATAAACCACCATCCCCACTATAAACCACCACCCCCACTATAAACCACCATCCCCACTATAAACCACCATCCCCACTATAAACCACCATGCCCGCTATAAACCACCATCCCCACTATAAACCACCATGCCCGCTATAAACCACCACCCCCGCTATAAACCACCATCCCCACTATAAACCACCATCCCCGCGATAAACCACCATCCCCACTATAAACCACCATGCCCGCTATAAACCACCATCCCCGCCATAAACCACCATCCCCACTATAAACCACCATCCCCACTATAAACCACCATCCCCACTATAAACCACCATCCCCACTATAAACCACCATCCCCACTATAAACCACCATCCCCACTATAAACCACCATCCCCACTATAAACCACCATCCCCACTATAAACCACCATCCCCGCCATAAACCACCATCCCCGCTATAAACCACCATCCCCGCTATAAACCACGATGCCCACTATAAACCACCATCCCCACTATAAACCACCATCGCCGCCATAAACCACCATCCCCACTATAAACCACCACCCCCAGTATAAACCACCATCCCCACTATAAACCACCATCCCCGCCATAAACCACCATCCCCACTATAAACCACCATCCCCACTATAAACCACCATCCCCACTATAAACCACCATCCCCGCTATAAACCACCATCCCCGCCATAAACCACCATGCCCACTATAAACCACCATCCCCGACATAAACCACCATCCCCACTATAAACCACCATCCCCACTATAAATCACCATCCCCGCTATAAACCACCATCCCCACTATAAATACCATCCCCGCTATAAACCACCATCCCCGCTATAAACCACCATGCCCACTATAAACCACCATCCCCGCTATAAATCACCATCCCCGCTATAAACCAGCATCCCCGCCATAAACCACCATCCCCACTATAAACCACCATCCCCACTATAAATCACCATCCCCGCTATAAACCACCATCCCCGCTATAAACCACCATGCCCACTATAAACCACCATCCCCACTATAAATACCATCCCCGCTATAAACCACCATCCCCGCTATAAACCACCATGCCCACTATAAACCACCATCCCCGCTATAAATCACCATCCCCACTATAAACCACCATCCCCACTATAAACCACCATCCCCACTATAAACCACCATCCCCACTATAAACCACCATGCCCACTATAAACCACCATCCCCACTATAAACCACCATCCCCGCTATAAACCACCATGCCCGCTATAAACCACCATCCCCGCTATAAACCACCGTGCCCACTATAAACCACCATCCCCACTATAAACCACCATCCCCGCTATAAACCACCATCCCCGCTATAAACCACCATCCCCGCTATAAACCACCATGCCCACTATAAACCACCATGCCCACTATAAACCACCATCCCCGCTATAAACCACCATCCCCGCTATAAACCACCATCCCCGCTATAAACCACCATCCCCGCTATAAACCACCATGCCCACTATAAACCACCATGCCCACTATAAACCACCATGCCCACTATAAACCACCATCCCCACTATAAACCACCATGCCCACTATAAACCACCATCCCCACTATAAACCACCATGCCCACTATAAACCACCATCCCCACTATAAACCACCATGCCCACTATAAACCACCATCCCCACTATAAACCACCATGCCCACTATAAACCACCATGCCCACTATAAACCACCATGCCCACTATAAACCACCATGCCCACTATAAACCACCATCCCCGCTATAAACCACCATCCTCACTATAAATACCATCCCCACTATAAACCACCATCCCCGCTATAAACCACCATCCCCACTATAAACCACCATGCCCACTATAAACCACCATCCCCGCTATAAACCACCGTGCCCACTATAAACCACCATCCCCACTATAAACCACCATCCCCGCTATAAACCACCATCCCCACTATAAACCACCATCCCCACTATAAACCACCATCCCCGCTATAAACCACCATCCACGCTATAAATCACCATGCCCACTATAAACCACCATCCCCACTATAAACCACCATCCCCACTATAAACCACCATCCCCACTATAAATACCATCCCCACTATAAACCACCATCCCCGCTATAAACCACCATCCCCACTATAAACCACCATCCCCACTATAAACCACCATCCCCGCTATAAACCACCATCCCCACTATAAACAACCATCCCCACTATAAACCACCATGCCCGCTATAAACCACCATCCCCGCTATAAACCACCGTGCCCACTATAAACCACCATCCCCACTATAAACCACCAACCCCGCTATAAACCACCATCCCCGCTATAAACCACCATCCCCGCTATAAACCACCATGCCCACTATAAACCACCATGCCCACTATAAACCACCATCCCCGCTATAAACCACCATCCCCGCTATAAACCACCATCCCCGCTATAAACCACCATCCCCGCTATAAACCACCATGCCCACTATAAACCACCATGCCCACTATAAACCACCATGCCCACTATAAACCACCATCCCCACTATAAACCACCATGCCCACTATAAACCACCATCCCCACTATAAACCACCATCCCCACTATAAACCACCATGCCCACTATAAACCACCATCCCCACTATAAACCACCATGCCCACTATAAACCACCATCCCCACTATAAACCACCATGCCCACTATAAACCACCATGCCCACTATAAACCACCATGCCCACTATAAACCACCATGCCCACTATAAACCACCATCCCCGCTATAAACCACCATCCTCACTATAAATACCATCCCCACTATAAACCACCATCCCCGCTATAAACCACCATCCCCACTATAAACCACCATGCCCACTATAAACCACCATCCCCGCTATAAACCACCGTGCCCACTATAAACCACCATCCCCACTATAAACCACCATCCCCGCTATAAACCACCATCCCCACTATAAACCACCATCCCCACTATAAACCACCATCCCCGCTATAAACCACCATCCACGCTATAAATCACCATGCCCACTATAAACCACCATCCCCACTATAAACCACCATCCCCACTATAAACCACCATCCCCACTATAAATACCATCCCCACTATAAACCACCATCCCCGCTATAAACCACCATCCCCACTATAAACCACCATCCCCACTATAAACCACCATCCCCGCTATAAACCACCATCCCCACGAGAAACCACCATCCCCGCTATAAACCACCATCCCCGCTATAAACGACCTTTGGATTTCAGCGGCAGCGGTGCGCAGGGGCCTTCTTGGAGGTGAGTAGTGAATTTAAAAGCACTTACCTTTACAGGAGCAGCCCTTTGGATTTCGGCGGCAGCGGTGCGCAGGGGCCTTCTTGGAGGTGAGTAGTGAATTTAAAAGCACTTACCTTTACAGGAGCAGCCCTTTGGATTTCGGCGGCAGCGGTGCGCAGGGGCCTTCTTGGAGGTGAGTAGTGAATTTAAAAGCTCTTACCTTTACAGGAGCAGCCCTTTGGATTTCGGCGGCAGCGGTGCGCAGGGGCCTTCTGGGAGGTGAGTAGTTAGTTTAAAAGCACTTACCTTTACAGGAGCAGCCCTTTGGATTTCGGCGGCAGCGGTGCGCAGGGGCCTTCTTGGAGGTGAGTAGTGAATTTAAAAGCACTTACCTTTACAGGAGCAGCCCTTTGGATTTCGGCGGCAGCGGTGCGCAGGGGCCTTCTGGGAGGTGAGTAGTTAGTTTAAAAGCACTTACCTTTACAGGAGCAGCCCTTTGGATTTCGGCGGCAGCGGTGCGCAGGGGCCTTCTGGGAGGTGAGTAGTTAGTTTAAAAGCACTTACCTTTACAGGAGCAGCCCTTTGGATTTTGGCGGGAACCGGAAGTTCGACCTCTGGCAAGTCCCCCCCCCCCCCCCCCCCCCCCCAATAAATTCTGGTGGAGAGGAAACCCGAGACACTACACGTGTAGTGTCTCCCACCCACCCTCCTCCTCTAACCTAATAATAAGACCCATTGGTGTAAGGTAAGTGCCATATTATATTATTACATTATTAGCATTGTGCAGGCCAAGGATTGGAGGTGGAGGAGCAGTCTCTGTCAGCGAGAGAACCTGAGAACATCTCAGACACTCAGAAGGTAAGCAAGTGATTTTTACTTTTATACCTTTTTTTCAAATTGTGTGTGTCGGGGGGAAACTGAAGTGACATCACAGAAAAGCTGTGACCTGAGTGGCTGGTTGGGATTCTAACCTAAATTTTTTTGAGTATTTGGGAACTAATTAAACATAATAACTTAATTATAATTTAGAGGATATCTAAGCCAGAGATCGGAGAATATTATAGTTAGCTATCGCATTTCTATTAGAAATCTAGTGCTAGGAAACAGATAGTTGACAGTAACTTTGAAATTTAAAAAAAGTATTTAAAAAAAAAAAAAAGACAAATTTTAATTTTAATTAATTGACGCAATGTCAGTTAGAGGGGTGCTGTGCTCTGACTGTGAGATGTGGCAGGTCCGGGAGGCTTCCAGCGTCCCGGATGGCTTCATCTGCAGAAAGTGCACCCAACTGCAGCTCCTCACAGACCGCATGGTTCGGTTGGAGCAGCAATTGGATGCACTTAGGAGCATGCAGGTGGCGGAAAGCGTCATAGATCGCAGTTATGTAAGTGTGGTCACACCCAAGGTGCAGGCAGAGAAATGGGTGACCACCAGAAAGGGCAGGCAGTCAGTGCAGGAATCCCCTGTGGTTGTCCCCCTCTCGAACAGATATACCCCTTTGGATACTGTCGGGGGGGATAGCCTATCAGGGGAAAACAGCAGCAGCCAGAGCAGTGGCACCACGGCTGGCTCTGATGTTCAGAAGGGAGGGTCAAAGCGCAGAAGAGTAATAGTTATAGGGGACTCTATAGTCAGGGGCACAGATAGGCGCTTCTGTGGACGTGAAAGAGACTCCAGGATGGTATGTTGCCTCCCTGGTGCCAGGGTCCAGGATGTCTCCGAACGGGTAGAGGGAATCCTGAAGGGGGAGGGCAAACAGGCAGAGGTCGTTGTACATATTGGTACTAACGACATAGGCAGGAAGGGGCATGAGGTCCTGCAGCAGGAGTTCAGGGAGCTAGGCAGAAAGTTAAAAGACAGGACCTCGAGGGTTGTAATCTCGGGATTGCTCCCTGTGCCACGTGCCAGTGAGGCTAGAAATAGGAAGATAGAGCAGACAAACACGTGGCTAAACAGCTGGTGTAGGAGGGAGGGTTTCTGTTATCTGGACCACTGGGAGCTCTTCCGGGGCAGGTGTGACCTGTATAAGATGGACGGGTTGCATCTAAACCGGAGAGGCATAAATATCCTGGCCGCGAGGTTTGCTAGTGTCACACGGGAGGGTTTAAACTAGTATGGCAGGGGGGTGGGCACGGGAGCAATAGGTCAGAAGGTGAGAGCATTGAGGGAGAACTAGGGAATAGGGACAGTGTGGCTCTGAGGCAGCGCAGACGGGGAGAAGTTGCTGAACACAGCGGGTCTGGTGGCCTGAAGTGCATATGTTTTAATGCAAGGAGCATTACGGGTAAGGCAGATGAACTTAGAGCTTGGATTACTAGAATCATAGAATCATAGACGTTTACAGCATGGAAACAGGCCCTTCGGCCCAACCAGTCCATGCCGCCCAGTTTTTTACCATTAAAGCTAGTCCCAGTTGCCCGCACTTGGCCCATAACCCTCTATACCCATCTTACCCATGTAACCATCTAAATGCTTTTTGAAAGTCACAATTGTACCCGCTTCTACTACTACCTCTGGCAGCCCATTCCAGACACTCACGACCCTCTGAGTGAAGAAATTGCCCCTCTGGGCCCTTCTGAATCTCTCCCCTCTCACCTTAAACCTATGCCCTCTAGTTTTAGACTCCCCTACCTTTGGGAAAAGATGTTGACTATCTACCTTATCTATGCCCCTCATTATTTTATAGACCTCTATAAGATCACCCCTAAGCCTCCTACGCTCCAGGGAAAAAAGTCCCAGTCTATCCAGCCTCTCCTTATAACTCAAACCATCAAGTCCCGGCAACATCCTAGTAAATCTTTTCTGCACTCTTTCTAGTTTAATAATATCCTTTCTATAATAGGGTGACCAGAACTGCACACAGTATTCCAAGTGTGGCCGTACCAATGTCTTGTACAACTTCAACAAGACGTCCCAACTCCTATATTCAATGTTCTGACCAATGAAACCAAGCATGCCGAATGCCTTCTTCACCACCCTGTCCACCTGCGACTCCACCTTCAAGGAGCTATGAACCTGTACTCCTAGATCTCTTTGTTCTATAACTCTCCCCAACGCCATACCATTAACTGAGTAGGTCCTGGCCTGATTCGATCTGCCAAAATGCATCACCTCACATTTATCTAAATTAAACTCCATCTGCCATTCGTCGGCCCACTGGCCTAATTGATCAAGATCCCGTTGCAATCCTAGATAACCTTCTTCACTATCCACTATGCCACCAATCTTGGTGTCATCTGCAAACTTACTAACCATGCCTCCTAAATTCTCATCCAAATCATTAATATAAATCACAAATAACAGTGGACCCAGCACCGATCCCTGAGGCACACCACTGGTCACAGGCCTCCAGTTTGAAAAACAACCCTCTACAACCACCCTCTGCCTTCTGTCGTCCAGCCAATTTTGAATCCAATTGGCAACCTCACCCTGGATCCCGTGAGCTTTAACCTTCTGCAACAACCTACCATGCGGTACCTTGTCAAAGGCTTTGCTAAAGTCCATGTAGACAACGTCTACTGCACTACCCTCATCTACCTTCTTGGTCACTCCCTCAAAAAACTCAATCAAATTTGTGAGACATGATTTTCCACGCACAAAGCCATGCTGACTGCCCCGAATCAGTCCTTGCCTCTCTAAATGCTTGTAGATCCTGTCTCTCAGAATACCTTCTAGCAACTTACCTACTACAGACGTTAGGCTCACCGGTCTGTAGTTCCCAGGCTTTTCCCTGCTGCCCTTCTTAAACAAGGGCACAACATTCGCCACTCTCCAATCTTCAGGCACCTCACCTGTGGCTGCCGATGATTCAAATATCTCGGTTAGGGGACCCGCAATTTCCTCCCTAGCCTCCCACAACATCCTGGGATACATTTCATCAGGTCCCGGGGATTTATCTACCTTGATGCGCTTTAAGACTTCCAGCACCTCCTCCTCTGTAATATGCACACTTCTCAAGACATCACTATTTATTTCCCTTAGTTTCCTAACATCCATGCCTTTCTCCACCGTGAATACCGATGAGAAATATTCATTCAGGATCTCACCCAACTCTTGTGGCTCTGCACATAAATGCCCTTGTTGATCCTTAAGAGGCCCTACTCTGTCCCTAGTTACTCTTTTCCCCTTTATGTATCTGTAGAATCTCTTTGGATTCTCCCTTGCATTATTTGCCAAAGCAATTTCATGTCCCCTTTTTGCCCTCCTGATTTCCCTCTTAACTCTATTTCGACAATCTCTATACTCTTCAAGGGATCTACTTGATCCCAGTTGCTTATGTACGTCATATGCCTCCTTCTTCTTTTTGACCAGAGTCTCAATATCTCGAGTCATCCAGGGTTCCCTACTTCTACCAGCCTTGCCCTTCACTCTAAAGGGAATGTGCTTACCCTGCACCCTGGTTAACACATTTTTAAAAGCCTCCCATTTACCAGCCGTCCCTTTGTCTGCCAATAGTCTCCCCCAATCTACCTCTGCAAGTTCCTGTCTGATACCATCAAAATTGGCCTTGCCCCAATTAAGAATTTTAACTCTTGGGCCAGACCTATCATTCTCCATAGCTATCTTAAAACTAATGGAATTATGGTCACTTGTCCCAAAGTGATCCCTCACTAGCACTTCTATCACTTGCCCTTCCTTATTTCCCAAGACGAGGTCAAGTTTTGCCCCCTCTCTAGTCGGTCCATCCACATACTGAATGAGAAATTCCTCCTGAATACACTCAACAAATTTCCCTCCATCCAAGCCCCTAATGCTATGACTGTCCCAGTCAATGTTGGGAAAGTTAAAGTCCCCTACTACTACCACCCTATTATTCTTGCAGCTATCTGTAATCTCCTTACATATTTGCTCCTCAATTTCCCGCTGACTATTTGGGGGCCTGTAGTACAGTCCTACCAAGGTGATCTCTCCCTTCTTATTTTTCAGTTCCACCCATATAGACTCAGTGGGCGAACCCTCGGATATATCCCCTCTAAGTACTGCCGTGATGTTCTCCCTAATCAAAAACGCCACTCCCCCTCCTCTCTTACCTCCTGTTCTATCCTTTCTATAGCATCTGTAGCCCGGAACATTGAGCTGCCAGTCCTGCCCCTCCCTTAGCCATGTTTCAGTCATAGCTATAATATCCCAGTCCCATATGCCCGTCCATGCCCTGAGTTCATCCGCTTTGCCCGTCAGGCCCCTTGCATTGAAATAAATGCAGTTTAATGTAGACCTTCCTTGCTCTCTGCCCTGCTTTCTCTGGTCATGCTTTACACACTCTCCCTTCCTGCCTTTTGTTTCTGTCCCCACTGACTTCCTACATCGGTTCCCATCCCCCTGGCACATTAGTTTAAACCCTCCCCAACTGCACTAGCAAACACCCCCCCGAGAACATTGGTTCCGGTCCCACCCAGATGCAGACCGTCCGATTTGTACAGGTCCCACCTCCCCCAGAATCGGTCCCAATGTCCCAGGAATTTGAAACCCTCCCTCTTGCACCATCTCTCAAGCCACGTATTCATCCTAGCTATCCTGTCATTCCTACTCTGAGTATCACGTGGCACTGGTAGCAATCCTGAGATTACTACCTTTGAGGTCCTACTTTTTAGTTTAACTCCTAACTCCCTAAATTCAGCTTGTAGGACCTCATCCCGTTTTTTACCTATATCGTTGGTGCCTATATGCACCACGACAGCTGGCTGTTCACCCTCCCCCTCCAGAATGCCCTGCAGCCGCTCCGAGACATCCTTGACCCTTGCACCAGGGAGGCAACATACCAACCTGGATTCTCGTTTGCGTCCGCAGAAACGCCTGTCTATTCCCCTTACGATTGAATCCCCTATCACTATAGCTCTGCCACTCTTTTTCCCGCCCTTCTGTGCAGCAGAGCCAGCCACGGTGCCATGAACCTGGCTGCTGCCACCTTCCCCTGGTGAGCCATCTCCCCCAACAGTTTCCAAAACGGTAAATCTGTTTTGGAGGGAGATGACCGCAGGGGATCCCTGCACTGCCTTCCTACTCTTCCTCTGTCTGTTGGTCACCCTTTCCCTATCTGCCTCAGTAATTTTAATCTGCGGTGTGACCAACTCACTGAATGTGCTTTCCACAACTTCCTCAGCATCGCGGATGCTCCAAAGTGAGTCCATCCGCAGCTCCAGAGCCGTCAAGCGGTCTAACAGGAGCTGCAGTTGGACACACTTCTTGCAGATGAAGGAGTCAGGGACACTACTTGGAACTATGATGTTGTTGCCATTACAGAGACCTGGTTGAGGGAAGGGCAGGATTGGCAGCTAAACGTTCCAGGATTTAGATGTTTCAGGCGGGATAGAGGGGGATGTAAAAGGGGAGGCGGAGTTGCGCTACTTGTTCAGGAGAGTATCACAGCTATACAGCGAGAGGACACCTCAGAGGGCAGTGAGGCTATATGGGTAGAGATCAGGAATAAGAAGGGTGCAGTCACAATGTTGGGGGTATACTACAGGCCTCCCAACAGCCAGCGGGAGATAGAGGAGCAGATAGGTAGACAGATTTTGGAAAAGAGTAAAAACAACAGGGTTGTGGTGATGGGAGACTTCAACTTCCCCAATATTGACTGGGACTCACTTAGTGCCAGGGGCTTAGACGGGGCGGAGTTTGTAAGGAGCATCCAGGAGGGCTTCTTAAAACAATATGTAAACAGTCCAACTAGGGAAGGGGCGGTACTGGACCTGGTATTGGGGAATGAGCCCGGCCAGGTGGTAGATGTTTCAGTAGGGGAGCATTTCGGTAACAGTGACCACAATTCAGTAAGTTTTAAAGTACTGGTGGACAAGGATAAGAGTGGCCCGAGGATGAATGTGCTAAATTGGGGGAAGGCTAATTATAACAATATTAGGCGGGAACTGAAGAACATAGATTGGGGGCGGATGTTTGAGGGCAAATCAACATCTGACATGTGGGAGGCTTTCAAGTGTCAGTTGAAAGGAATACAGGACAGGCATGTTCCTGTGAGGAAGAAAGATAAATACGGCAATTTTCGGGAACCTTGGATGACGAGTGATATTGTAGGCCTCGTCAAAAAGAAAAAGGAGGCATTTGTCAGGGCTAAAAGGCTGGGAACAGACGAAGCCTGTGTGGCATATAAGGAAAGTAGGAAGGAACTTAAGCAAGGAGTCAGGAGGGCTAGAAGGGGTCATGAAAAGGCATTGGCAAATAGGGTTAAGGAAAATCCCAAGGCTTTTTACACTTACATAAAAAGCAAGAGGGTAGCCAGGGAAAGGGTTGGCCCACTGAAGGATAGGCAAGGGAATCTATGTGTGGAGCCAGAGGAAATGGGCGAGGTACTAAATGAATACTTTGCATCAGTATTCACCAAAGAGAAGGAATTGGTAGATGTTGAGTCTGGAGAAGGGGGTGTAGATAGCCTGGGTCACATTGTGATCCAAAAAGACGAGGTGTTGGGTGTCTTAAAAAATATTAAGGTAGATAAGTCCCCAGGGCCGGATGGGATCTACCCCAGAATACTGAAGGAGGCTGGAGAGGAAATTGCTGAGGCCTTGACAGAAATCTTTGGATCCTCGCTGTCTTCAGGGGATGTCCCGGAGGACTGGAGAATAGCCAATGTTGTTCCTCTGTTTAAGAAGGGTGGCAGGGATAATCCCGGGAACTACAGGCCGGTGAGCCTTACTTCAGTGGTAGGGAAATTACTGGAGAGAATTCTTCGAGACAGGATCTACTCCCATTTGGAAGCAAATGGACGTATTAGTGAGAGGCAGCACGGTTTTGTGAAGGGGAGGTCGTGTCTCACTAACTTGATAGAGTTTTTCGAGGAGGTCACTAAGATGATTGATGCAGGTAGGGCAGTAGATGTTGTCTATATGGACTTCAGTAAGGCCTTTGACAAGGTCCCTCATGGTAGACTAGTACAAAAGGTGAAGTCACACGGGATCAGGGGTGAACTGGCAAGGTGGATACAGAACTGGCTAGGCCATAGAAGGCAGAGGGTAGCAATGGAGGGATGCTTTTCTAATTGGAGGGCTGTGACCAGTGGTGTTCCACAGGGATCAGTGCTGGGACCTTTGCTCTTTGTAGTATATATAAATGATTTGGAGGAAAATGTAACTGGTCTGATTAGTAAGTTTGCAGACGACACAAAGGTTGGTGGAATTGCGGATAGCGATGAGGACTGTCTGAGGATACAGCAGGATTTAGATTGTCTGGAGACTTGGGCGGAGAGATGGCAGATGGAGTTTAACCTGGACAAATGTGAGGTAATGCATTTTGGAAGGGCTAATGCAGGTAGGGAATATACAGTGAATGGTAGAACCCTCAAGAGTATTGAAAGTCAAAGAGATCTAGGAGTACAGGTCCACCGATCACTGAAAGGGGCTACACAGGTGGAGAAGGTAGTCAAGAAGGCATACGGCATGCTTGCCTTCATTGGCCGGGGCATTGAGTATAAGAATTGGCAAGTCATGTTGCAGCTGTATAGAACCTTAGTTAGGCCACACTTGGAGTATAGTGTTCAATTCTGGTCGCCACACTACCAGAAGGATGTGGAGGCTTTAGAGAGGGTGCAGAAGAGATTTACCAGAATGTTGCCTGGTATGGAGGGCATAAGCTATGAGGAGCGATTGAATAAACTCGGTTTGTTCTCACTGGAACGAAGGAGGTTGAGGGGCGACCTGATAGAGGTATACAAAATTATGAGGGGCATAGACAGAGTGGATAGTCAGAGGCTTTTCCCCAGGGTAGAGGGGTCAATTACTAGGGGGCATAGGTTTAAGGTGAGAGGGGCAAAGTTTAGAGTAGATGTACGAGGCAAGTTTTTTACGCAGAGGGTAGTGGGTGCCTGGAACTCGCTACCGGAGGAGGTAGTGGAGGCAGGGACGATAGGGACATTTAAGGGGCATCTTGACAAATATATGAATAGGATGGGAATAGAAGGATACGGACCCAGGAAGTGTAGAAGATTGTAGTTTAGTCGGGCAGTATGGTCGGCACGGGCTTGGAGGGCCGAAGGGCCTGTTCCTGTGCTGTACATTTCTTTGTTCTTTGTTCTTTGTTCTTTGTGCCCGCTATAAACCACCATCCCCACTATAAACCACCATCCCCACTATAAAAACCATCCCCACCATAAACCACCATGCCCACTATAAACCAACATGCCCACTATAAATACCATCCCCACTATAAACCACCATGCCCGCTATAAATACCATCCCCACTATAAACCACCATCCCCGCTATAAACCACCATCCCCGCTATAAACCACCATCCCCGCTATAAACCACCATCCCCGCTATAAACCACCATCCCCGATATAAACCACCATCCCCGCTATAAATACCATCCCCACTGTAAACCACCATCCCCGATATAAACCACCATCCTTACTATAAAAACCATCCCCGCTATAAACCACCATGCCCACTATAAATACCATCCCCACTATAAACCACCATCCCCACTATAAATACCATCCCCACTATAAACCACCATGCTCACTATAAACCACCATGCCCACTATAAATACCATCCCCACTATAAACCACGATGCCCACTATAAACCACCATCCCCGCTATAAACCACCATCCCCACTATAAACTACCACCCCCACTATAAACCAACATCCCCGCTATAAACCACCGTGCCCGCTATAAACCACCATCCCCGCTATAAACCACCATCCCCACTATAAACCACCATCCCCACTATAAACCACCATCCCCACTATAAACCACCATCCCCGCTATAAACCACCATCCCCACTATAAACGACCGTGCCCGCTATAAACCACCATCCCCACTATAAACCACCATCCCCACTATAAATACCATCCCCACTATAAACCACCATGCCCACTATAAACCACCATCCCCACTATAAACCACCATCCCCGCTATAAACCACCATCCTCACTATAAATACCATCCCCACTATAAACCACCATCCCCGCTATAAACCACCATCCCCACTATAAACCACCATGCCCACTATAAACCACCATCCCCGCTATAAACCACCGTGCCCACTATAAACCACCATCCCCACTATAAACCACCATCCCCGCTATAAACCACCATCCCCGCTATAAACCACCATCCCCGCTATAAACCACCATGCCCACTATAAACCACCATCCCCACTATAAACCACCATCCCCACTATAAACCACCGTGCCCACTATAAACCACCATCCCCACTATAAACCACCATCCCCACTATAAACCACCATCCCCACTATAAACCACCGTGCCCACTATAAACCACCATCCCCGCTATAAACCACCATCCCCACTATAAACCACCATCCCCACTATAAACCACCATCCCCACTATAAACCACCATCCCCACTATAAACCACCACCCCCACTATAAACCACCATCCCCACTATAAACCACCATCCCCACTATAAACCACCATCCCCACTATAAACCACCATCCCCACGAGAAACCACCATCCCCGCTATAAACCACCATCCCCACTATAAACGACCGTGCCCGCTATAAACCACCATCCCCACTATAAACCACCATCCCCACTATAAAAACCATCCCCACTATAAACCACCATGCCCACTATAAATACCATCCACACTATAAACCACCATCCCCACTATAAACCACCATCCCCACTATAAACCACCATCCCCACTATAAAAACCATCCCCACTATAAACCAACATGCCCACTATAAATACCATCCCCACTATAAACCACCATGCCCGCTATAAATACCATCCCCACTATAAACCACCATCCCCGCTATAAACCACCATCCCCGCTATAAACCACCATCCCCGCTATAAACCACCATCCCCGCTATAAACCACCATCCCCGATATAAACCACCATCCCCGCTATAAATACCATCCCCACTATAAACCACCATGCCCACTGTAAACCACCATCCCCGATATAAACCACCATCCTTACTATAAATACCATCCCCACTGTAAACCACCATCCCCGATATAAACCACCATCCTTACTATAAATACCATCCCCACTGTAAACCACCATCCCCACTATAAACCACCATGCCCACTATAAATACCATCCCCACTATAAACCACCATCCCCACTATAAATACCATCCCCACTATAAACCACCATGCTCACTATAAACCACCATGCCCACTATAAATACCATCCCCACTATAAACCACGATGCCCACTATAAACCACCATGCCCACTATAAACCACCATGCCCACTATAAACCAGCATCCCCGCTATAAACCACCATCCCCACTATAAACTACCACCCCCGCTATAAATCACCATCCCCACTATAAACCACCATCCCCACTATAAACCACCATCCCCACTATAAACCACCATCCCCACTATAAACCACCATGCTCACTATAAACCACCATGCCCACTATAAATACCATCCCCACTATAAACCACGATGCCCACTATAAACCACCGTGCCCGCTATAAACCACCATCCCCGCTATAAACCACCATCCCCACTATAAACCACCATCCCCACTATAAACCACCATCCCCACTATAAACCACCATGCTCACTATAAACCA
Source organism: Scyliorhinus torazame (assembly GCF_047496885.1). Lineage (NCBI taxonomy): Eukaryota > Metazoa > Chordata > Chondrichthyes > Carcharhiniformes > Scyliorhinidae > Scyliorhinus > Scyliorhinus torazame. Next base: position 4,392,561 of record NC_092734.1, on the reverse strand, counting down.
CCATGCCCACTATAAATACCATCCCCACTATAAACCACGATGCCCACTATAAACCACCATGCCCACTATAAACCACCATCCCCACTATAAACCACCATCCCCGCTATAAACCACCATCCCCACTATAAACCACCATCCCCGCTATAAACCACCATCCCCACTATAAACCACCATCCCCTCTATAAACCACCATCCCCGCTATAAACCACCATCCCCGCTATAAACCACCATCCCCGATATAATCCACCACCCCCACTATAAACCACCAGCCGCACAATAAACCACCATCCCCACTATAAACCACCGTGCCCGCTATAAACCACCATCCCCGCTATAAACCACCATCCCCGCTATAAACCACCATCCCCACTATAAACCACCATCCCCACTATAAACCACCATGCCCACTATAAACCACCATGCCCACTATAAATACTATCCCCACGATAAACGACCATGCCCACTATAAACCACCATCCCCACTATAAACCACCATGCCCACTATAAACCACCATAACCACTATAAACCACCATGCCCGCTATAAACCACCATCCCCGCTGTAAACCACCATCCCCACTATAAACCACCATCCCCACTATAAACCACCATCCCCACTATAAACCACCGTGCCCGCTATAAACCACCATCGCCACTATAAACCACCGTCCCCACTATAAACCACCATGCCCGCTATAAACCACCAAGCCCACTATAAACCACCATCCCCATTATAAACCACCACCGTCGCTATAACCCACCATGCCCGCTATAAACCACCTTGCCCGCTATAAACCACCAACCCCGCGATAAACCACCATCCCCGCTATAAACCACCATCCCCGCTATAAACCACCATCCCCGCTATAAACCACCATGCCCGCTATAAACCACCTTGCCCGCTATAAACCACCATCCCCGCTATAAACCACCATCCCCACTATAAACCACCATCCCCGCTATAAACCACCATCCCCAGTATAAACCACCATCCCCACTATAAACCACCATCCCCGCTATAAACCACCATCCCCGCTATAAACCACCATCCCCGCTATAAACCACCATCCCCACTATAAACCACCATCCCCACTATAAACCACCATCCCCACTATAAACCACCATCCCCGCTATAAACCACCATCCCCGCTATAAACCACCATGCCCACTATAAACCACCATCCCCGCTATAAACCACCATCCCTGCTATAAACCACCATCCCCACTATAAACCACCATCCCCGCTATAAACCACCATCCCCACTATAAACCACCATCCCCACTATAAACCACCATCCCCACTATAAACCACCATCCCCACTATAAACCACCATCCCCACTATAAACCACCATCCCCACTATAAACCACCATCCCCACTATAAACCACCATCCCCACTATAAACCACCATCCCCGCTATAAACCACCATCCCCACTATAAACCACCATCCCCACTATAAACCACCATCCCCACTATAAACCACCATGCCCACTATAAACCACCATCGCCGCTATAAACCACCATCCCTGCTATAAACCACCATCCCCTCTATAAACCACCATCCCCGCTATAAACCACCATCCCCACTATAAACCACCATGCCCACTATAAACCACCATCCCCACTATAAACCACCATCCCTGCTATAAACCACCATCCCCACTATAAACCACCGTGCCCGCTATAAACCACCATCGCCGCTATAAACCACCATCCCCGCAATAAACCACCATCCCCGCTATAAACCACCATCCCCGCCATAAACCACCATCCCCGCTATAAACCACCATCCCCACTATAAACCACCATCCCCACTATAAACCACCGTGCCCGCTATAAACCACCATCGCCACTATAAACCACCACGCCCGCTATAAACCACCAAGCCCACTATAAACCACCATCCCCATTATAAACCACCATGCCCACTATAAACCACCATCCCCGCCATAAACCACCATCCTCGCTATAAACCACCATGCCCGCTATAAACCACCTTGCCCGCTATAAACCACCAACCCCGCGATAAACCACCATCCCCGCTATAAACCACCATCCCCGCTATAAACCACCATCCCCGCTATAAACCACCATCCCCGCTATAAACCACCATCCCCGCTATAAACCACCTTGCCCGCTATAAACCACCATCCCCACTATAAACCACCATCCCCACTATAAACCACCATGCCCACTATAAACCACCATGCCCACTATAAATACTATCCCCACGATAAACGACCATGCCCACTATAAACCACCATCCCCACTATAAACCACCATGCCCACTATAAACCACCATAACCACTATAAACCACCATGCCCGCTATAAACCACCATCCCCGCTGTAAACCACCATCCCCACTATAAACCACCATCCCCACTATAAACCACCATCCCCACTATAAACCACCGTGCCCGCTATAAACCACCATCGCCACTATAAACCACCGTCCCCACTATAAACCACCATGCCCGCTATAAACCACCAAGCCCACTATAAACCACCATCCCCATTATAAACCACCACCGTCGCTATAACCCACCATGCCCGCTATAAACCACCTTGCCCGCTATAAACCACCAACCCCGCGATAAACCACCATCCCCGCTATAAACCACCATCCCCGCTATAAACCACCATCCCCGCTATAAACCACCATGCCCGCTATAAACCACCTTGCCCGCTATAAACCACCATCCCCGCTATAAACCACCATCCCCACTATAAACCACCATCCCCGCTATAAACCACCATCCCCAGTATAAACCACCATCCCCACTATAAACCACCATCCCCGCTATAAACCACCATCCCCGCTATAAACCACCATCCCCGCTATAAACCACCATCCCCGCTATAAACCACCATCCCCACTATAAACCACCATCCCCACTATAAACCACCATCCCCACTATAAACCACCATCCCCGCTATAAACCACCATCCCCGCTATAAACCACCATGCCCACTATAAACCACCATCCCCGCTATAAACCACCATCCCTGCTATAAACCACCATCCCCACTATAAACCACCATCCCCGCTATAAACCACCATCCCCACTATAAACCACCATCCCCACTATAAACCACCATCCCCACTATAAACCACCATCCCCACTATAAACCACCATCCCCACTATAAACCACCATCCCCACTATAAACCACCATCCCCACTATAAACCACCATCCCCACTATAAACCACCATCCCCGCTATAAACCACCATCCCCACTATAAACCACCATCCCCACTATAAACCACCATCCCCACTATAAACCACCATGCCCACTATAAACCACCATCGCCGCTATAAACCACCATCCCTGCTATAAACCACCATCCCCTCTATAAACCACCATCCCCGCTATAAACCACCATCCCCACTATAAACCACCATGCCCACTATAAACCACCATCCCCACTATAAACCACCATCCCTGCTATAAACCACCATCCCCACTATAAACCACCGTGCCCGCTATAAACCACCATCGCCGCTATAAACCACCATCCCCGCAATAAACCACCATCCCCGCTATAAACCACCATCCCCGCCATAAACCACCATCCCCGCTATAAACCACCATCCCCACTATAAACCACCATCCCCACTATAAACCACCGTGCCCGCTATAAACCACCATCGCCACTATAAACCACCACGCCCGCTATAAACCACCAAGCCCACTATAAACCACCATCCCCATTATAAACCACCATGCCCACTATAAACCACCATCCCCGCCATAAACCACCATCCTCGCTATAAACCACCATGCCCGCTATAAACCACCTTGCCCGCTATAAACCACCAACCCCGCGATAAACCACCATCCCCGCTATAAACCACCATCCCCGCTATAAACCACCATCCCCGCTATAAACCACCATCCCCGCTATAAACCACCATCCCCGCTATAAACCACCTTGCCCGCTATAAACCACCATCCCCACTATAAACCACCATCCCCACTATAAACCACCATCCCCATTATAAACCACCATCCTCGCTATAAACCACCATGCCCGCTATAAACCACCTTGCCCGCTATAAACCACCATCCCCGCTATAAACCACCATCCCCACTATAAACCACCATCCCCATTATAAACCACCATCCTCGCTATAAACCACCTTCCCCGCTATAAACCACCGTGCCCGCTATAAACCACCATCCCCATTATAAACCACCATCCTCGCTATAAACCACCATCCCCGCTATAAACCACCTTCCTCGCTATAAACCACCGTGCCCACTATAAACCACCATCCCCACTATAAACCACCATCCTCGCTATAAACCACCATCCTCGCTATAAACCACCATCCCCGCTATAAACCACCATCCCCGCTATAAACCACCATCCCCGCTATAAACCACCATCCCCGCTATAAACCACCATCCCCGCTATAAACCACCATGCCCGCTATAAACCACCATCCTCGCTATAAACCACCATCCTCGCTATAAACCACCATCCCCGCTATAAACCACCATCCCCACTATAAACCACCATGCCTGCTATAAACCACCATCCCCGCTATAAACCACCATCCTCGCTATAAACCACCATCCCCGCTATAAACCACCATCCCCACTATAAACCACCATCCCCACTATAAACCACCATCCCCACTATAAACCACCATCCCCACTATAAACCACCATCCCCACTATAAACCACCATCCCCACTATAAACCACCATCCCCACTATAAACCACCATCCCCGCTATAAACCACCATCCCCACTATAAACCACCATCCCCACTATAAACCACCATCCCCACTATAAACCACCATGCCCACTATAAACCACCATCGCCGCTATAAACCACCATCCCTGCTATAAACCACCATCCCCTCTATAAACCACCATCCCCGCTATAAACCACCATCCCCACTATAAACCACCATGCCCACTATAAACCACCATCCCCACTATAAACCACCATCCCTGCTATAAACCACCATCCCCACTATAAACCACCGTGCCCGCTATAAACCACCATCGCCGCTATAAACCACCATCCCCGCTATAAACCACCATCCCCGCTATAAACCACCATCCCCGCCATAAACCACCATCCCCGCTATAAACCACCATCCCCACTATAAACCACCATCCCCACTATAAACCACCGTGCCCGCTATAAACCACCATCGCCACTATAAACCACCACGCCCGCTATAAACCACCAAGCCCACTATAAACCACCATCCCCATTATAAACCACCATGCCCACTATAAACCACCATCCCCGCCATAAACCACCATCCTCGCTATAAACCACCATGCCCGCTATAAACCACCTTGCCCGCTATAAACCACCAACCCCGCGATAAACCACCATCCCCGCTATAAACCACCATCCCCGCTATAAACCACCATCCCCGCTATAAACCACCATCCCCGCTATAAACCACCATCCCCGCTATAAACCACCTTGCCCGCTATAAACCACCATCCCCACTATAAACCACCATCCCCACTATAAACCACCATCCCCATTATAAACCACCATCCTCGCTATAAACCACCATGCCCGCTATAAACCACCTTGCCCGCTATAAACCACCATCCCCGCTATAAACCACCATCCCCACTATAAACCACCATCCCCATTATAAACCACCATCCTCGCTATAAACCACCTTCCCCGCTATAAACCACCGTGCCCGCTATAAACCACCATCCCCATTATAAACCACCATCCTCGCTATAAACCACCATCCCCGCTATAAACCACCTTCCTCGCTATAAACCACCGTGCCCACTATAAACCACCATCCCCACTATAAACCACCATCCTCGCTATAAACCACCATCCTCGCTATAAACCACCATCCCCGCTATAAACCACCATCCCCGCTATAAACCACCATCCCCGCTATAAACCACCATCCCCGCTATAAACCACCATCCCCGCTATAAACCACCATGCCCGCTATAAACCACCATCCTCGCTATAAACCACCATCCTCGCTATAAACCACCATCCCCGCTATAAACCACCATCCCCACTATAAACCACCATGCCTGCTATAAACCACCATCCCCGCTATAAACCACCATCCTCGCTATAAACCACCATCCCCGCTATAAACCACCATGCTCGCTATAAACCACCATCCCCGCTATAAACCACCATCCCCACTATAAACCACCATGCCCACTATAAACCACCATCCCCGCTATAAACCACCATCCCCGCTATAAACCACCATCCCCACTATAAACCACCATCCACACTATAAACCACCATCCCCGCTATAAACCACCATCCCCGCTATAAACCACCATCCCCGCTATAAACCACCATCCCCGCTATAAACCACCATCCCCGCTATAAACCACCATCCCCGCTATAAACCACCATCCCCGCTATAAACCACCATCCCCACTATAAACCACCATCCACACTATAAACCACCATCCCCACTATAAACCACCATCCCCGCTATAAACCACCATCCCCGCTATAAACCACCATCCCCACTATAAACCACCATCCACACTATAAACTACCATCCCCACTATAAACCACCATGCCCGCTATAAACCACCATGCCCACTATAAACCACCATGCCCACTATAAACCACCATGCCCACTATAAACCACCATGCCCACTATAAACCACCATCCCCGCTATAAACCACCATCCCCGCTATAAACCACCATCCCCACTATAAACCACCATCCCCACTATAAACCACCGTGCCAGCTATAATCCACCATCCCCACTATAAACCACCATCCCCGCTATAAACCACCATCCCCGCTATAAACCACCATCCCCACTATAAACCACCATCCCCGCTATAAACCACCATCCCCACTATAAACCACCATCCCCACTATAAACCACCATCCCCACTATAAACCACCATCCCCGCTATAAACCACCATCCCCACTATAAACCACCATCCCCACTATAAACCACCATCCCCGCTATAAACCACCATCCCCACTATAAACCACCATCCCCACTATAAACCATCGTCCCCACGAAAAACCACCATCCCCACTATAAACCACCATGCCCACTATAAACCACCATCCCCACTATAAACCACCATCCCCGCTATAAACCACCATCCCCGCTATAAACCACCATCCCCACTATAAACCACCATCCCCGCTATAAACCACCATCCCCGCTATAAACCACCATCCCCACTATAAACCACCATCCCCACTATAAACCATCGTCCCCACGAAAAACCACCATCCCCGCTATAAACCATCATGTCCACTCTCCAGCCCAGATACAGCACAATCCTCAAGTGAACATAGAACTTAGAACATACAGTGCAGAAGGAGGCCGTTCGGCCTATTGAGTCTGCACCGACCAACTTAAGTCCTCACTTCCACCCCATCCCCGAAACCCAATAGCCCCTCCTAACGTTTTTGGACACTAAGGGCAATTTATCATGGCCAATCCATCTACCCTACACGTCTTTGGACTGTGGGAGGAAACTGGAGCACCCGGAGGAAACCCATGCTGACACCGGGAGAACGTGCAGACTCAGCACAGACAGTGACCCAGCGGGGAATCAAACCTGGGACCCAGGCGCTGTGAAGCAACAGTGCTAGCGACTTGTGCTACCGTGCTGCCCATGTCCCGTACACCCTGTATTTCACATGTGTGCCATGTTATTGTACAATTATATTTCCCAGTTACAGTGTGACATGAACGGTTATGATCTACCTTGTTGAACAAATGCTCCGTACACCAGCCAGATGGCACTGTGCAGAGTGCTGGAGGAGGAAGGTGGGGTCTGAGGGTGTGTCGGTGTCTGTGTCCGGACCAACTGCACCCGATTGAGGACAAAGATCAAGACCCCCACCAGGGGGATGGCGGCAGCAATGCAGGCCCAGACTGCCAAGTCAAAGGGAGCAAAGATCGAGAATATGTTAATCTTTTCCTCTGGTTTCTTCAGGAGGATTCCAACAGAATAATCCATGTAGCGCTTGCTGAAATCCACAACACATTCTCTCTCAGGAGTGATGGTTATTGCCGAGACAGCGATGTCTGCTTTCTGTAAACAGGAAAACAAGCAATGGGTTATCAGCGCGTTATCAATGGGTTATAAATGAGATATCAGTGGGTTATCAATGGAATATCGATGGAATATCAGTGGGTGATCAATGGGCTATCAATGGGTTGTCAATGGGATATCAGTGGGTTATCAATGGGATATCAGTGGGTTAGCAATGGGATATCAGTGGGTTAGCAATGGGTTGTCAATGGGATATCAATGGGATTTCAGTGTGTTATCAATGAGTTATCAATGGGATATCAGTGGGTTATCAATGAGTTATCAATGTGATATCAGTGGGTTATCAACGAGTTATCAATGGGATATCAGTGGGTTATCAATGGGATATCAATGGGATATCAATGGTTTATCAATGGGTTATCAATGTGTTATCAATAGGATATTGTCATAGAATTTACAGTGCAGAAGGAGGCCATTCGGCCCATCAAGTCTGCACCGGCTCTTGGAAAGAGCACCCTACCCAAGGTCAACACCTCCACCCTATCCCCATAGCCCAGTAACCCCACCCAACACTAAGGGCAATTTTGGACACTAAGGGAAATTTATCATGGCCAATCCAACTAACCTGCACATCTTTGGACTGTGGGAGGAAACCGGAGCACCCGGAGGAAACCCACGCACACACGGGGAGGATGTGCAGACTCCGAACAGACAGTGATCCAAGCCGGAATCGAACCTGGGACCCTGGAGCTGTGAAGCAATTGTGCTATCCACAATGCTACCGTGCTGCCTAATGGGATATCAATTGGCTATCAGTAGGATATCAATGGGATATCAGTGGATTATCAATGGGATATCAATGGGATATCAATGGGCTATCAGTGGGTTATCAATGGGATATCAATGGGATATCAATGGGATATCAATGGGATAGCAATGGGATATCAGTGGATTATCAATGGGATATCAATGGGATATCAATGGGTTATCAATGGGATATCAGTGGGTTATCAGTGGGTTATCAATGGGTTATCAATGGGATATCAATGGGATATCAGTGGGTTATCAATGGGTTATCAATGGGTTATCAATGGGTTATCAATGGGTTATCAATGGGTTATCAATGGGATATCAGTGGTACATCAATGGGATATCAATGGTTTATCAATGGGTTATGAATGGGTTATGAATGGGTTATGAATGGGTTATGAATGGGATATCAATGGGATATCAGTGGGATATCAGTGGGATATCAGTGGGATATCAGTGGGATATCAGTGGGATATCAGTGGTACATCAATGGGATATCAATGGTTTATCAATGGGTTATCAATGAGTTATCAATGGGATATCAATGGGTTATCAATGGGATCTCAATGGGATATCAATGGGTTATCAATGGGATATCAATGGGATATCAATGAGTTATCAATGGGTTTTCAATGTGTTATCAATGGGATATCAATGGGTTATCAATGGGATCTTAATGGGATATCAATGGGTTATCAATGGGATATCAGTGGGTTATCAATGGGATATCAATGGGATATCGATGGGTTATCAATGGGATATCAGTGGGTTATCAATGGGATATCAATGGGATATCAATGGGGTATCAATGGGTTATCAATGGGTTATCAATGGGTTATCAATGGGATATCAATGGGATATCAATGGGATATCAATGGGATATCAATGGGTTATCAATGGATATCAGGAATAGAGGAGTTAGCTCTCGCCATTTTCAATCACTTTGTTCTCTTTTATCTCAATAGCTCTTCCTCTCTCCTGAAACATTTTGGCCGGAATTCTCATTTCCCGCTGGCAGCGCACCCCCACCATCAGGTGTCCCGGCTACATGGGATGATTTCAATGGGAAATCCCATTGACGAGTGGCAGGAGTTCAGAATCCCACCGCCAGTGAAACACGCGGCTGGGGCACCTGTCAATCCCGTCCCTTTTATTCCAGTGTCTCATCTCCCTCTGTAAACATCCCAGCGGATTTACCATCCATCTCCCTCTGTAAACATCCCAGCGGATTTACCATCCATCTCCTTCTGGGAAGGTCTACTCCACATCCTCACAATCAGATTTTCTGAATTAAGCTGTTTATGTTTAAATTCCAATACGATATCTCCTTGTTCTGGTTTCCCGACTGAGATGAAGGGTCATTCTGTAACGTCCTCATCCACTCCTTTCATCATTCTAAGCATCCCCATCTGCTCCAGCTTCAACGTTCCCACCTCTAGAGTACACAACCCACATGGCTCTTTGAGCTCAGAGTCTGAAGATTATAGGCTGATTGATGTAGAGTTACAATAGATGAGGTGTTACCTCAGGGTAACGTCTGGATGGGGATGGATACCCCACATCATTGCAGGTCACCGGCCTGAAGTGTTGGACCAGATCTTCCAATGTCGAGGCATTCATTGCCTTTGCGAACTGCGACCTTTTGGCAGTTCTGGCCTGGGCTAACGCACGGTAATTGCTCTAGAAGTTCAAACCTCTGATGTGCTGCTGGGCCCCTTTGAGGATGTCTCTGACACTGACTTGGACCTGTTGTGAGATAGGTACACTGGTATTGCCCTGCTGTTAATCTTTGGTGTGGGTCAGTGATTAGCACCTTCGCACCCACCCCATGCATTCCTTCACCCCCTGCCCGAAGGGTGCAACAACAGAGGTTCCTCGCCAACAAGAAAGCTTGTTACACAGAGAGTGCCTCATTTCCACAAGCTCCATGGCAGATTGAGGCCGGAGCCAGTCCGTCCCCATCAGAATGAACGTCAGACTAACACTGGTGCCATATTTGTTAACAGGAAGCAGACTGACAACGGCAGGAGTGTCAAGCTACAACATCCCACCTCGGGAATTTCAGTAACATACGCCTTGGAGGAGAGGAACCAGAGAGAAAATAATCAGCTTCTAAAGGAAAGGGGCAGAGAGATACTTGAAAATTTGAGAATTGCTGAGAAAGACCAACATTTATTTTTCTAAACAAGTGTATTCTGGAGGTGCAAAGTCATTGATCTCTTTATTGGGACTGGAGGCTGAACTTAATGGGACAAGGCTTGTCCTAGAATCTCCTTTCATATTTCAACTTTGACATCAATGAGATTGGTTCAACTTCCTGAGTCACCGAGTGAATCTTAATCACAGATTTTGCTTTACATTGTGCCAATTGCTGGAACTAAACTTGTTGATTTGATTGTACAAACAATTTCCTCTGCTTTGAGGAAGGCTTTGCAGAAAGTCCCTCTCCGGTTAATCACCAGTCAATGACATGTTCAACTCCTTTCTATTTGTTGCTGATTTGGTTTTGTGCAGAGATTCAGAAGCCTCGTTGTTACTGGGCCTCCTCAATGTTTGAACATCCACGACAGACAGACCTGCCCCTGATCACAAGTCTGACAAATGCACATCAGCCCGTTAAGTTACTCCGAAATATAGTTTATAACTTAAGGAAAAGACTTATTAACCAGATGGATGAATGAAGAATGAGCTGCACTCCTTCTCTACTGAAGCCCCATCTTTCAGATGATCCAATAGAACGTGGATATTCCTTTGTAAATTCCATCTCACTGACCCTCCAACAGTGCAGCACTCCCTCAGTACTGACCCTCTGACAGTGCGGCACTCCCTCAGTACTGACCCTCTGACAGTGCGGCACTCCCTCAGTACTGACCCTCTGACAGTGCAGCACTCCCTCAGTACTGACCCTCTGACAGTGCGGCACTCCCTCAGTACTGACCCTCTGACAGTGCAGCACTCCCTCAGTACTGACCGTCTGACAGTGCGGCACTCCCTCAGTACTGACCCTCTGACAGTGCGGCACTCCCTCAGTACTGACCCTCTGACAGTGCAGCACTCCCTCAGTACTGACCCTCCAACAGTGCAGCACTCCCTCAGTACTGACCCTCCAACAGTGCAGCACTCCCTCAGTACTGACCCTCCGACAGTGCAGCACTCCCTCAGTACTGACCCTCCGACAGTGCAGCACTCCCTCAGTACTGACCCTCTGACAGTGCGGCACTCCCTCAGTACTGACCCTCTGACAGTGCAGCACTCCCTCAGTACTGACCCTCTGACAGTGCGGCACTCCCTCAGTACTGACCCTCCGACAGTGCAGCACTCCCTCAGTACTGACCCTCTGACAGTGCAGCACTCCCTCAGTACTGACCCTCTGACAGTGCGGCACTCCCTCAGTACTGACCCTCAGACAGTGCAGCACTCCCTCAGTACTGACCCTCTGACAGTGCAGCACTCCCTCAACACTGACCCTCAAACAGTGCGGCACTTCCTCAACAATGACCCTCTGACAGTGCAGCACTCCCTCAGTACTGACCCACTGACAGTGCGGCACTCCCTCAGTACTGACCCTCTGACAGTGCGGCACTCCCTCAACACTGACCCTCTGACAGTGCGGCACTCCCTCAACACTGACCCTCCAACAGTGCAGCACTCCCTCAGTACTGACCCTCCAACAGTGCGGCACTCCCTCAACACTGTCCCTCCAACAGTGCAGCACTCCCTCAGTACTGACCCTCTGACAGTGCAGCACTCCCTCAGTACTGACTCTCTGACAGTGCGGCGCTCCCTCAGTACTGACCCTCTGACAGTGCAGCACTCCCTTAGTACTGACCCTCTGACAGTGCAGCACTCCCTCAGTACTGACCCTCTGACAGTGCGGCACTCCCTCAGTACTGACCCTCTGACAGTGCGGCACTCCCTCAACACTGACCCTCCAACAGTGCGGCACTCCCTCAGTACTGATCCTCTGACAGTGCAGCACTCACTCAGTACTGACCTTCTGACAGTGCAACACTCCCTCAGTACTGACCCTGTGACAGTGCAGCACTCCCTCAGTACTGACCCTCTGACAGTGCGGCACTCCCTCAGTACTGACTCTCTAACAGTGCAGCACTCCCTCAGTACTGACCCTCTGACAGTGCACAGCACTCACTCAACACTGACCCTCCAACAGTGCAGCACTCCCTCAGCACTGACCCTCTGACAGTGCAGCACTCCCTCAGTACTGACCTTCTGACAGTGCAGCACTCTCTCAACACTGACCCTCCAACAGTGCAGCACTCCCTCAGTACTGACCCTCCAACAGTGCAGCACTCCCTCAGTACTGATCCTCTGACAGTGCGGCACTCCCTCAGTACTGACTCTCCAACAGTGCAGCACTCCCTCAGTACTGACCCTCTGACAGTGCGGCACTCCCTCAGTACTGACCCTCTAAAAGTGCAGCACTCCCTCAGCACTGACCCTCTGACAGTGCAGCACTCCCTCAGCACTGACCCTCCAACAGCGCAGCACTCTCTCAGTACTGACCTTCTGACAGTGCAGCACCCCCTCAACAATGACCCTCCAACAGTGCAGCACTCCCTCAGTACTGACCCTCTGACAGTGCAGCACTCCCTCAGCACTGACCCTCTGACAGTGCAGCACTCCCTCAGTACTGACCATCTGACAGTGCGGCACTCCCTCAGTACTGACTCACTGACAGTGCAACACTCCCTCAGTACTGACCATCTGACAGTGCAGCACTCCCTCAGTACTGACTCTCTGACAGTTCAGCACTCCCTCAACACTGAAACTCCAACAGTGCAGCATTCCCTCAGTACAGACCCTCTGACAGTGCAGCACTCCCTCAGCACTGACCCTCTGACAGTGCAGCACTCCCTCAGTACTGACCCTCTGACAGTGCAGCACTCCCTCAGTACTGACCCTCTGACAGTGCAGCACTCCCTCAACACTGACCCTCTGACAGTGCGGCACTCCCTCAACACTGACCCTCCAACAGTGCAGCACTCCCTCAACACTAACCCTCCAACAGTGCAGCACTCGCTCAGCACTGACCCTCCTACAGTGCAGCACTCCCTCAACACTGACCCTCTGACAGTGCGGCACTCCCTCAACACTGACCCTCCAACAGTGCAGCAGTCCCTCAACACTGACCCTCCAACAGTGCAGCACTCCCTCAGCACTGACCCTCCTACAGTGCAGCACTCCCTCAGCACTGACCCTCTGACAGTGCAGCACTCCCTCAGTACTGACCCTCTGACAGTGCAGCACTACCTCAGTACTGACCCTCTGACAGTGCAGCACTCCCTCTGCACTGACCCTCTGACAGTGCAGCACTCCCTCAATACTGACACTCTGACAGTGCAGCACTCCCTCAATACTGACCATCCAACAGTGCAGCACTCACTCAGCACTGACCATCTGACATTGCGGCACTCCCTCAGTACTGACTCTCTGACAGTGCAGCACTCCCTCAGTACTGACCCACTGACAGTGCATCACACCCTCAGTACTGACCCACCCACAGTGCGGTACTCCCTCAGTACTGACCCTCTAACAGTGCCGCACTCCCTCAGTACTGACCCTCTAACAGTGCAGCGCTCCCTCAGTATTGACCCTCTGACAGTGCAGCACTCCCTCAGTACTGACCCTCCCACAGTGTGGCCCTCCCTCAGTACTGATCCTCTGACAGTGCAGCACTCCCTCAGTACTGACCATCTGACAGTGCAGCACTCCCTCAACACTGACCCTCTGACAGTACGGCACTCCCTCAACACTGACCCTCCCACAGTGCAGCACTCCCTCAACACTGTCCCTCCAACAGTGCAGCACTCCCTCAACACTGACCCTCCAACAGTGCAGCACTCCCTCAGCACTGACCCTCCTACAGTGCAGCACTCCCTCAGCACTGACCCTCTGACAGTGCAGCACTCCCTCAGTACTGACCCTCTAACAGTGCAGCACTCCCTCAACACTGACTCACCAACAGTGCAGCACTCCCTCAGTACTGACCATCTGACTGTGCGGCACTCCCTCAATACTGGCCCTCTGACAGTGCAGCACTCCCTCAGTACTGACCTTCTGACAGTGTAGCACTCCCTCAGTACTGACCCTCTGACAGTGCAGCAATCCCTCAGTACTGACCCTCTGACAGTGCAGCACTCCCTCAGCACTGACCCTCCTACAGTGCAGCACTCCCTCAATACTGACCATCCAACAGTGCAGCACTCACTCAGCACTGACCATCTGACAACGCGGCACTCCCTCAGTACTGACCCTCCAACAGTGCAGCACTCCCTCAGCACTGACCCTCCTACAGTGCAGCACTCCCTCAGTACTGACCATCTGACTGTGCAGCACTCCCTCAGGATTGACCTTCTGACAGTGCAGCACTCCCTCAGTACTGACCCCTCTGACAGTGCAGCACTCCCTCAGTACTGACCCTCTGACAGTGCAGCACTCCCTCAGTACTGACTCTCTGACAGAACAGCACTCCCTCTGCACGACCCTCTGACAGTGCAGCACTCCCTCAATACTGACACTCTGACAGTGCAGCACTCCCTCAACACTGACCATCCAACAGTGCAGCACTCACTCAACACTGACCTTCCAACAGTGCAGCACTCCCTCAGCACTGACCCTCTGACAGTGCAGCTCTCCGTCAGTACTGACTCTCTGATAGTGCGGCACTCCCTCAGTACTGACCCTCTGACAGTGCAGCACTCCCTCAGTACTGACCCACCCACAGTGCGGTACTCCCTCAGTACTGACCCTCTGACAGTGCCGCACTCACTCAATATCGACCCTCCTACTGTGCAGCAATCCCTCAGTACTGACCCTCTGACAGTGCAGCACTCCCTCAGTACTGACCCTCTGACAGTGCAGCACTCCCTCAGTACTGACCCTCCCACAGTGTGGCACTCCCTCAGTACTGATCCTCTGACAGTGCAGCACTCCCTCAGTACTGACCATCTGACAGTGCGGCACTCCCTCAGTACTGAACCTCTGACAGTGCAGCACTCCCTCAGTACTGACTCTCTGACAGTGCAGCACTCCCTCAACACTGGCCCTCCAACAGTGCAGCACTCCCTCATTACTGACCCTCTGACAGTGCAGCACTCCCTCAGCACTGACCCTCTGACAGTGCAGCACTCCCTCAGCACTGACCCTCTGACAGTGCAGCACTCCCTCAGTACTGACCCTCTGACAGTGCAGCACTCCCTCAGTATTGACCCTCTGACAGTGCAGCACTCCCTCAGTACTGACCCTCCCACAGTGTGGCCCTCCCTCAGTACTGATCCTCTGACAGTGCAGCACTCCCTCAGTACTGACCATCTGACAGTGCAGCACTCCCTCAACACTGACCCTCTGACAGTACGGCACTCCCTCAACACTGACCCTCCCACAGTGCAGCACTCCCTCAACACTGTCCCTCCAACAGTGCAGCACTCCCTCAACACTGACCCTCCAACAGTGCAGCACTCCCTCAGCACTGACCCTCCTACAGTGCAGCACTCCCTCAGCACTGACCCTCTGACAGTGCAGCACTCCCTCAGTACTGACCCTCTAACAGTGCAGCACTCCCTCAACACTGACTCACCAACAGTGCAGCACTCCCTCAGTACTGACCATCTGACTGTGCGGCACTCCCTCAATACTGGCCCTCTGACAGTGCAGCACTCCCTCAGTACTGACCTTCTGACAGTGTAGCACTCCCTCAGTACTGACCCTCTGACAGTGCAGCAATCCCTCAGTACTGACCCTCTGACAGTGCAGCACTCCCTCAGCACTGACCCTCCTACAGTGCAGCACTCCCTCAATACTGACCATCCAACAGTGCAGCACTCACTCAGCACTGACCATCTGACAACGCGGCACTCCCTCAGTACTGACCCTCCAACAGTGCAGCACTCCCTCAGCACTGACCCTCCTACAGTGCAGCACTCCCTCAGTACTGACCATCTGACTGTGCAGCACTCCCTCAGGATTGACCTTCTGACAGTGCAGCACTCCCTCAGTACTGACCCCTCTGACAGTGCAGCACTCCCTCAGTACTGACCCTCTGACAGTGCAGCACTCCCTCAGTACTGACTCTCTGACAGAACAGCACTCCCTCTGCACGACCCTCTGACAGTGCAGCACTCCCTCAATACTGACACTCTGACAGTGCAGCACTCCCTCAACACTGACCATCCAACAGTGCAGCACTCACTCAACACTGACCTTCCAACAGTGCAGCACTCCCTCAGCACTGACCCTCTGACAGTGCAGCTCTCCGTCAGTACTGACTCTCTGATAGTGCGGCACTCCCTCAGTACTGACCCTCTGACAGTGCAGCACTCCCTCAGTACTGACCCACCCACAGTGCGGTACTCCCTCAGTACTGACCCTCTGACAGTGCCGCACTCACTCAATATCGACCCTCCTACTGTGCAGCAATCCCTCAGTACTGACCCTCTGACAGTGCAGCACTCCCTCAGTACTGACCCTCTGACAGTGCAGCACTCCCTCAGTACTGACCCTCCCACAGTGTGGCACTCCCTCAGTACTGATCCTCTGACAGTGCAGCACTCCCTCAGTACTGACCATCTGACAGTGCGGTACTCCCTCAGTACTGAACCTCTGACAGTGCAGCACTCCCTCAGTACTGACTCTCTGACAGTGCAGCACTCCCTCAACACTGGCCCTCCAACAGTGCAGCACTCCCTCATTACTGACCCTCTGACAGTGCAGCACTCCCTCAGCACTGACCCTCTGACAGTGCAGCACTCCCTCAGCACTGACCCTCTGACAGTGCAGCACTCCCTCAGTACTGACCCTCTGACAGTGCAGCACTCCCTCAGTACTGACCTTCTGACAGTGCAGCACTTCCTCAACACTGACACTCTGACAGTGCAGCACTCCCTCAACACTGACCATCCAACAGTGCAGCACTCACTCAACACTGACCTTCCAACAGTGCAGCACTCCCTCAGCACTGACCCTCTGACAGTGCAGCACTCCCTCAGTACTGACCCTCTGACAGTGCAGCACTCCCTCAGTACTGACCTTCTGACAGTGCAGCACTCCCTCAACACTGACCCTCTGACAGTGCGGCACTCCCTCAACACTGACCCTCCAACAGTGCAGCACTCCCTCAACACTAACCCTCCAACAGTGCAGCACTCCCTCAGCACTGACCCTCCTACAGTGCAGCACTCCCTCAACACTGACCCTCTGACAGTGCGGCACTCCCTCAACACTGACCCTCCAACAGTGCAGCAGTCCCTCAACACTGACCCTCCAACAGTGCAGCACTCCCTCAGCACTGACCCTCCTACAGTGCAGCACTCCCTCAACACTGACACTCTGACAGTGCAGCACTCCCTCAGTACTGACCCTCTGACAGTGCAGCACTCCCTCAGTACTGACCCTCTGACAGTGCAGCACTACCTCAGTACTGACCCTCAGACAGTGCAGCACTCCATCTGCACTGACCCTCTGACAGTGCAGCACTCCCTCAATACTGACACTCTGACAGTGCAGCACTCCCTCAATACTGACCATCCAACAGTGCAGCACTCACTCAGCACTGACCATCTGACATTGCGGCACTCCCTCAGCGCTGACCCTCCGACAGTGCAGCACTCACTCAGTACTGACCCTCAGACAGTGCAGCACTGCCTCAGTACTGACATTCTGACAGTGCAGCACTCCCTCAGTGCTGAACCTCTGACAGTGCGGCACTCCCTCAGTACTGACCCTCTGACAGTGTGGCACTCCCTCAGTACTGACTCTCTGACAGTGCAGCGCTCCCTCAGTATTGACCCTCTGACAGTGCAGCACTCCCTCAGTACTGACCCTCTGACAGTGCGGCGCTCCCTCAGTACTGACCCTCCCACAGTGCAGCACTCCCTCAGTACTGACCTTCTGACAGTGCAGCACTCCCTCAGTACTGACCATCTGACAGTGCAGCACTCCCTCAGTACTGACCTTCTGACAGTGCAGCACTCCCTCAGTACTGACCCACCCACAGTGCGGTACTCCCTCAGTACTGACCCTCTGACAGTGCCGCACTCACTCAATATCGACCCTCCTACTGTGCAGCAATCCCTCAGTACTGACCCTCTGACAGTGCAGCACTCCCTCAGTACTGACCCTCTGACAGTGCAGCACTCCCTCAGTACTGACCCTCCCACAGTGTGGCACTCCCTCAGTACTGATCCTCTGACAGTGCAGCACTCCCTCAGTACTGACCATCTGACAGTGCGGTACTCCCTCAGTACTGAACCTCTGACAGTGCAGCACTCCCTCAGTACTGACTCTCTGACAGTGCAGCACTCCCTCAACACTGGCCCTCCAACAGTGCAGCACTCCCTCATTACTGACCCTCTGACAGTGCAGCACTCCCTCAGCACTGACCCTCTGACAGTGCAGCACTCCCTCAGCACTGACCCTCTGACAGTGCAGCACTCCCTCAGTACTGACCCTCTGACAGTGCAGCACTCCCTCAGTACTGACCTTCTGACAGTGCAGCACTTCCTCAACACTGACACTCTGACAGTGCAGCACTCCCTCAACACTGACCATCCAACAGTGCAGCACTCACTCAACACTGACCTTCCAACAGTGCAGCACTCCCTCAGCACTGACCCTCTGACAGTGCAGCACTCCCTCAGTACTGACCCTCTGACAGTGCAGCACTCCCTCAGTACTGACCTTCTGACAGTGCAGCACTCCCTCAACACTGACCCTCTGACAGTGCGGCACTCCCTCAACACTGACCCTCCAACAGTGCAGCACTCCCTCAACACTAACCCTCCAACAGTGCAGCACTCCCTCAGCACTGACCCTCCTACAGTGCAGCACTCCCTCAACACTGACCCTCTGACAGTGCGGCACTCCCTCAACACTGACCCTCCAACAGTGCAGCAGTCCCTCAACACTGACCCTCCAACAGTGCAGCACTCCCTCAGCACTGACCCTCCTACAGTGCAGCACTCCCTCAGCACTGACCCTCTGACAGTGCAGCACTCCCTCAGTACTGACCGTCTGACAGTGCAGCACTCCCTCAACACTGACACTCTGACAGTGCAGCACTCCCTCAGTACTGACCCTCTGACAGTGCAGCACTCCCTCAGTACTGACCCTCTGACAGTGCAGCACTACCTCAGTACTGACCCTCAGACAGTGCAGCACTCCATCTGCACTGACCCTCTGACAGTGCAGCACTCCCTCAATACTGACACTCTGACAGTGCAGCACTCCCTCAATACTGACCATCCAAGAGTGCAGCACTCACTCAGCACTGACCATCTGACATTGCGGCACTCCCTCAGCGCTGACCCTCCGACAGTGCAGCACTCACTCAGTACTGACCCTCAGACAGTGCAGCACTGCCTCAGTACTGACATTCTGACAGTGCAGCACTCCCTCAGTGCTGAACCTCTGACAGTGCGGCACTCCCTCAGTACTGACCCTCTGACAGTGTGGCACTCCCTCAGTACTGACTCTCTGACAGTGCAGCGCTCCCTCAGTATTGACCCTCTGACAGTGCAGCACTCCCTCAGTACTGACCCTCTGACAGTGCGGCGCTCCCTCAGTACTGACCCTCCCACAGTGCAGCACTCCCTCAGTACTGACCTTCTGACAGTGCAGCACTCCCTCAGTACTGACCATCTGACAGTGCAGCACTCCCTCAGTACTGACCTTCTGACAGTGCAGCACTCCCTCAGTACTGACCCTCTGACAGTGCGGCACTCCCTCAGTACTGACCTTCTGACAGTGCCGCACTCCCTCAACACTGACCCTCTGACAGTACGGCACTCCCTCAACATTGAACCTCCAACAGTGCAGCACTCCCTCAACACTGACCCTCCAACAGTGCAGCACTCCCTCAACACTGACCCTCCAACAGTGCAGCACTCCCTCAGCACTGACCCTCCTACAGTGCAGCACTCCCTCAGCACTGACCCTCTGACAGTGCAGCACTCCCTCAGTACTGACCCTCTAACAGTGCAGCACTCCCTCAACCCTGACACTCTGACAGTGCAGCACTCCCTCAACACTGACTCACCAACAGTGCAGCACTCCCTCAGTACTGACCATCTGACTGTGCGGCACTCCCTCAATACTGGCCCTCTGACAGTGCAGCACTCCCTCAGTACTGACCTTCTGACAGTGCAGCACTCCCTCAGTACTGACCCTCTGACAGTGCATCAATCTCTCAGTACTGACCCTCTGACAGTGCAGCACTCCCTCAGCACTGACCCTCCTACAGTGCAGCACTCCCTCAATACTGACACTCTGACAGTGCAGCACTCCCTCAACACTGACCATCCAACAGTGCAGCACTCACTCAGCACTGATCATCTGACAACGCGGCACTACCTCAGTACTGACCCTCCAACAGTGCAGCACTCCCTCAGCACTGACCCTCCTACAGTGCAGCACTCCCTCTGTACTGACCATCTGACTGTGCAGCACTCCCGCAGTACTGACCTTCTGACAGTGCAGCACTCCCTCAATACTGGCCCTCTGACAGTGCAGCACTCCCTCAGTACTGACCATCTGACTGTGCAGCACTCCCGCAGTACTGACCTTCTGACAGTGCAGCACTCCCTCAGTACTGACCCCTCTGACAGTGCAGCACTCCCTCAGTACTGACCCTCTGACAGCGCAGCACTCCCTCAGTACTGACCCTCTGACAGAACAGCACTCCCTCTGCACGACCCTCTGACAGTGCAGCACTCCCTCAATACTGACACTTTGACAGTGCAGCACTCCCTCAACACTGACCATCCAACAGTGCAGCACTCACTCAACACTGACCTTCCAACAGTGCAGCACTCCCTCAGCACTGACCCTCTGACAGTGCAGCTCTCCGTCAGTAGTGACTCTCTGATAGTGCGGCACTCCCACAGTACTGACCCTCTGACAGTGCAGCACTCCCTCAGTACTGACCCACCCACAGTGCGGTACTCCCTCAGTACTGACCCTCTGACAGTGCCGCACTCACTCAATATCGACCCTCCTACTGTGCAGCAATCCCTCAGTACTGACCCACCCACAGTGCAGCACTCCCTCAGTACTGACCCTCTGACAGTGCAGCACTCCCTCAGTACTGACCATCTGACAGTGTGGCACTCCCTCAGTACTGACTCTCTGACAGTGCAGCACTCCATCAGTACTGACCCTCTGACAGTGCAGCAATCCCTCAGTACTGACCCTCCTACAGTGCGATACTCCCTCAGTACTGACCCTCTGACAGTGCAGCACTCCCTCAGTACTGACCATCTGACAGTGCGTCACTCCCTCAGTACTGAACCTCTGACAGTGCAGCACTCCCTCAACACTGACCCTCCAACAGTGCAGCACTCCCTCATTACTGACCCTCTGACAGTGCAGCACTCCCTCAGCACTGACCCTCTGACAGTGCAGCACTCCCTCAGCACTGACCCTCTGACAGTGCACAGCACTCACTCAACACTGACCCTCCAACAGTGCAGCAATCCCTCAGCGCTGACCCTCTGACAGTGCAGCACTCCCTCAGTACTGACCCTCTGACAGTGCAGCACTCCCTCAGTACTGACCTTCTGACAGTGCAGCACTCCCTCAACACTGACCCTCTGACAGTACGGCACTCCCTCAGCACTGACCCTCCAACAGTGCAGCACTCCCTCAACACTAACCCTCCAACAGTGCAGCACTCCCTCAGTACTGACCCTCGAACAGTGCAGCACTCCCTCAACACTGACACTCTGACAGTGCGGCACTCCCTCAACACTGACCATGCAACAGTGCAGCACTCACTCAGCACTGACCATCTGACAATGCGGCACTCCCTCAGTACTGACCCTCCAACAGTGCTGCACTCCCTCAGCACTGACCCTCCTACAGTGCAGCACTCCCTCAGTACTGACCATCTGACTGTGCAGCACTCCCTCAGTACTGACCTTCTGACAGTGCAGCACTCCCTCAGTACTGAACCCTCTTATAGTGCAGCACTCCCTCAGTACTGACCCTCTGACAGTGCAGCACTCCCTCAGTACTGACTCTCTGACAGTGCAGCACTCCCTCAGCACTGACCCTCACAGTGCAGCACTCCCTCAGTACTGACCCTCTGACAGTGCGGCGCTCCCTCAGTACTGACCCTCCCACAGTGCAGCAATCCCTCAGTACTGACCCTCCTACAGTGCAGCACTCCCTCAGTACTGACCCTCTGACAGTGTGGCACTCCCTCAGTACTGACCCTCTGACAGTGCGGCCCTCCCTCAGTACTGACTCTCTGACAGTGCGGCCCTCCCTCAGTACTGACCCTCTGACAGTGCAGCACTCCCTCTGCACGACCCTCTGACAGTGCAGCACTCCCTCAATACTGACACTCTGACAGTGCAGCACTCCCTCAGTACTGACCTTCTGACAGTGCAGCACTCCCTCAACACTGACCCTCTGACAGTGCGGCACTCCCTCAACTCTGACCCTCCAACAGTGCAGCACTCCCTCAACACTAACCCTCCAACAGTGCAGCACTCCCTCAGCACTGACCCTCCTACAGTGCAGCACTCCCTCAACACTGACCCTCTGACAGTGCGGCACTCCCTCAACACTGACCATCCAACAGTGCAGCAGTCCCTCAACACTGACCCTCCAACAGTGCAGCACTCCCTCAGCACTGACCCTCCTACAGTGCAGCACTCCCTCAGCACTGACCCTCTGACAGTGCAGCACTCCCTCAGTACTGACCGTCTGACAGTGCAGCACTCCCTCAACACTGACACTCTGACAGTGCAGCACTCCCTCAGTACTGACCCTCTGACAGTGCAGCACTCCCTCAGTACTGACCCTCTGACAGTGCAGCACTACCTCAGTACTGACCCTCAGACAGTGCAGCACTCCATCTGCACTGACCCTCTGACAGTGCAGCACTCCCTCAATACTGACACTCTGACAGTGCAGCACTCCCTCAATACTGACCATCCAACAGTGCAGCACTCACTCAGCACTGACCATCTGACATTGCGGCACTCCCTCAGCGCTGACCCTCCGACAGTGCAGCACTCACTCAGTACTGACCCTCAGACAGTGCAGCACTGCCTCAGTACTGACATTCTGACAGTGCAGCACTCCCTCAGTGCTGAACCTCTGACAGTGCGGCACTCCCTCAGTACTGACCCTCTGACAGTGTGGCACTCCCTCAGAACTGACTCTCTGACAGTGCAGCGCTCCCTCAGTATTGACCCTCTGACAGTGCAGCACTCCCTCAGTACTGACCCTCTGACAGTGTGGCACTCCCTCAGTACTGACCCTCTGACAGTGCGGCCCTCCCTCAGTACTGACTCTCTGACAGTGCGGCCCTCCCTCAGTACTGACCCTCTGACAGTGCAGCACTCCCTCTGCACGACCCTCTGACAGTGCAGCACTCCCTCAATACTGACACTCTGACAGTGCAGCACTCCCTGAACACTGACCATCCAACAGTGCAGCACTCACTCAACACTGACCTTCCAACAGTGCAGCACTCCCTCAGCACTGACCCTCTGACAGTGCAGCACTCCTTCAGTACTGACCCTCTGACAGTGCAGCACTCCCTCAGCACTGACCCTCTGACAGTGCGGCATTCCCTCAGTACTGACCCTCTGACAGTGCGGCACTCCCTCAGTACTGACCCTCTGACAGTGTGGCATTCCCTCAGTACTGACCCTCTGACAGTGCGGCACTCCCTCAGTACTGACCCTCTGACAGTCCGGCACGCCCTCAGTACTGACCCTCTGACAGTGTGGCACTCCCTCAGTACTGACCCTCTGACACTGCAGCACTCCCTCAGTCCTGACCCTCTGACAGTGCAGCACTCCCTCAG
Source organism: Scyliorhinus torazame (assembly GCF_047496885.1). Taxonomy (NCBI): domain Eukaryota; kingdom Metazoa; phylum Chordata; class Chondrichthyes; order Carcharhiniformes; family Scyliorhinidae; genus Scyliorhinus; species Scyliorhinus torazame. Next base: position 4,367,904 of record NC_092734.1, on the reverse strand, counting down.
TACTGACTCTCTGATAGTGTGGCACTCCCTCAATACTGACCCTCTGACAGTGGGGCACTCCCTCAGTACTGACCCTCCCACAGTGCCGCACTCCCTCAGTACTGACACTCTGATAGTGCGGCGCTCCCTCAGTACTTACCCTCTGACAGTGCAGCACTCCCTCAGTACTGACCGTCTGACAGTGCAGCACTCCCTCAGTACTGACCCTCTGACAGTGCAGCACTCCCTCAGTCCTGACCCTCTGACAGTGCAGCACTCCCTCAGTACTGACCCTCTGACAGTGCAGCACTCCCTCAGCACTGACCCTCTGACAGTGCAGCACTCCCTCAGCACTGACCCTCTGACAGTGCAGCACTCCCTCAGTACTGACCCTCTGACAGTGCAGCACTCCCTCAGTACTGACCTTCTGACAGTGCAGCACTTCCTCAACACTGACACTCTGACAGTGCAGCACTCCCTCAACACTGACCATCCAACAGTGCAGCACTCACTCAACACTGACCTTCCAACAGTGCAGCACTCCCTCAGCACTGACCCTCTGACAGTGCAGCACTCCCTCAGTACTGACCCTCTGACAGTGCAGCACTCCCTCAGTACTGACCTTCTGACAGTGCAGCACTCCCTCAACACTGACCCTCTGACAGTGCGGCACTCCCTCAACACTGACCCTCCAACAGTGCAGCACTCCCTCAACACTAACCCTCCAACAGTGCAGCACTCCCTCAGCACTGACCCTCCTACAGTGCAGCACTCCCTCAACACTGACCCTCTGACAGTGCGGCACTCCCTCAACACTGACCCTCCAACAGTGCAGCAGTCCCTCAACACTGACCCTCCAACAGTGCAGCACTCCCTCAGCACTGACCCTCCTACAGTGCAGCACTCCCTCAGCACTGACCCTCTGACAGTGCAGCACTCCCTCAGTACTGACCGTCTGACAGTGCAGCACTCCCTCAACACTGACACTCTGACAGTGCAGCACTCCCTCAGTACTGACCCTCTGACAGTGCAGCACTCCCTCAGTACTGACCCTCTGACAGTGCAGCACTACCTCAGTACTGACCCTCAGACAGTGCAGCACTCCATCTGCACTGACCCTCTGACAGTGCAGCACTCCCTCAATACTGACCATCCAACAGTGCAGCACTCACTCAGCACTGACCATCTGACATTGCGGCACTCCCTCAGCGCTGACCCTCCGACAGTACAGCACTCACTCAGTACTGACCCTCAGACAGTGCAGCACTGCCTCAGTACTGACATTCTGACAGTGCAGCACTCCCTCAGTGCTGAACCTCTGACAGTGCGGCACTCCCTCAGTACTGACCCTCTGACAGTGTGGCACTCCCTCAGTACTGACTCTCTGACAGTGCAGCGCTCCCTCAGTATTGACCCTCTGACAGTGCAGCACTCCCTCAGTACTGACCCTCTGACAGTGCGGCGCTCCCTCAGTACTGACCCTCCCACAGTGCAGCACTCCCTCAGTACTGACCTTCTGACAGTGCAGCACTCCCTCAGTACTGACCATCTGACAGTGCAGCACTCCCTCAGTACTGACCTTCTGACAGTGCAGCACTCCCTCAGTACTGACCCTCTGACAGTGCGGCACTCCCTCAGTACTGACCTTCTGACAGTGCCGCACTCCCTCAACACTGACCCTCTGACAGTACGGCACTCCCTCAACATTGAACCTCCAACAGTGCAGCACTCCCTCAACACTGACCCTCCAACAGTGCAGCACTCCCTCAACACTGACCCTCCAACAGTGCAGCACTCCCTCAGCACTGACCCTCCTACAGTGCAGCACTCCCTCAGCACTGACCCTCTGACAGTGCAGCACTCCCTCAGTACTGACCCTCTAACAGTGCAGCACTCCCTCAACCCTGACACTCTGACAGTGCAGCACTCCCTCAACACTGACTCACCAACAGTGCAGCACTCCCTCAGTACTGACCATCTGACTGTGCGGCACTCCCTCAATACTGGCCCTCTGACAGTGCAGCACTCCCTCAGTACTGACCTTCTGACAGTGCAGCACTCCCTCAGTACTGACCCTCTGACAGTGCATCAATCTCTCAGTACTGACCCTCTGACAGTGCAGCACTCCCTCAGCACTGACCCTCCTACAGTGCAGCACTCCCTCAATACTGACACTCTGACAGTGCAGCACTCCCTCAACACTGACCATCCAACAGTGCAGCACTCACTCAGCACTGATCATCTGACAACGCGGCACTACCTCAGTACTGACCCTCCAACAGTGCAGCACTCCCTCAGCACTGACCCTCCTACAGTGCAGCACTCCCTCTGTACTGACCATCTGACTGTGCAGCACTCCCGCAGTACTGACCTTCTGACAGTGCAGCACTCCCTCAATACTGGCCCTCTGACAGTGCAGCACTCCCTCAGTACTGACCATCTGACTGTGCAGCACTCCCGCAGTACTGACCTTCTGACAGTGCAGCACTCCCTCAGTACTGACCCCTCTGACAGTGCAGCACTCCCTCAGTACTGACCCTCTGACAGCGCAGCACTCCCTCAGTACTGACCCTCTGACAGAACAGCACTCCCTCTGCACGAACCTCTGACAGTGCAGCACTCCCTCAATACTGACACTTTGACAGTGCAGCACTCCCTCAACACTGACCATCCAACAGTGCAGCACTCACTCAACACTGACCTTCCAACAGTGCAGCACTCCCTCAGCACTGACCCTCTGACAGTGCAGCTCTCCGTCAGTAGTGACTCTCTGATAGTGCGGCACTCCCACAGTACTGACCCTCTGACAGTGCAGCACTCCCTCAGTACTGACCCACCCACAGTGCGGTACTCCCTCAGTACTGACCCTCTGACAGTGCCGCACTCACTCAATATCGACCCTCCTACTGTGCAGCAATCCCTCAGTACTGACCCACCCACAGTGCAGCACTCCCTCAGTACTGACCCTCTGACAGTGCAGCACTCCCTCAGTACTGACCATCTGACAGTGTGGCACTCCCTCAGTACTGACTCTCTGACAGTGCAGCACTCCATCAGTACTGACCCTCTGACAGTGCAGCAATCCCTCAGTACTGACCCTCCTACAGTGCGATACTCCCTCAGTACTGACCCTCTGACAGTGCAGCACTCCCTCAGTACTGACCATCTGACAGTGCGTCACTCCCTCAGTACTGAACCTCTGACAGTGCAGCACTCCCTCAACACTGACCCTCCAACAGTGCAGCACTCCCTCATTACTGACCCTCTGACAGTGCAGCACTCCCTCAGCACTGACCCTCTGACAGTGCAGCACTCCCTCAGCACTGACCCTCTGACAGTGCACAGCACTCACTCAACACTGACCCTCCAACAGTGCAGCAATCCCTCAGCGCTGACCCTCTGACAGTGCAGCACTCCCTCAGTACTGACCCTCTGACAGTGCAGCACTCCCTCAGTACTGACCTTCTGACAGTGCAGCACTCCCTCAACACTGACCCTCTGACAGTACGGCACTCCCTCAGCACTGACCCTCCAACAGTGCAGCACTCCCTCAACACTAACCCTCCAACAGTGCAGCACTCCCTCAGTACTGACCCTCGAACAGTGCAGCACTCCCTCAACACTGACACTCTGACAGTGCGGCACTCCCTCAACACTGACCATGCAACAGTGCAGCACTCACTCAGCACTGACCATCTGACAATGCGGCACTCCCTCAGTACTGACCCTCCAACAGTGCTGCACTCCCTCAGCACTGACCCTCCTACAGTGCAGCACTCCCTCAGTACTGACCATCTGACTGTGCAGCACTCCCTCAGTACTGACCTTCTGACAGTGCAGCACTCCCTCAGTACTGAACCCTCTTATAGTGCAGCACTCCCTCAGTACTGACCCTCTGACAGTGCAGCACTCCCTCAGTACTGACTCTCTGACAGTGCAGCACTCCCTCAGCACTGACCCTCACAGTGCAGCACTCCCTCAGTACTGACCCTCTGACAGTGCGGCGCTCCCTCAGTACTGACCCTCCCACAGTGCAGCAATCCCTCAGTACTGACCCTCCTACAGTGCAGCACTCCCTCAGTACTGACCCTCTGACAGTGTGGCACTCCCTCAGTACTGACCCTCTGACAGTGCGGCCCTCCCTCAGTACTGACTCTCTGACAGTGCGGCCCTCCCTCAGTACTGACCCTCTGACAGTGCAGCACTCCCTCTGCACGACCCTCTGACAGTGCAGCACTCCCTCAATACTGACACTCTGACAGTGCAGCACTCCCTCAGTACTGACCTTCTGACAGTGCAGCACTCCCTCAACACTGACACTCTGACAGTGCAGCACTCCCTCAACACTGACCATCCAACAGTGCAGCACTCACTCAACACTGACCTTCCAACAGTGCAGCACTCCCTCAGCACTGACCCTCTGACAGTGCAGCACTCCCTCAGTACTGACCCTCTGACAGTGCAGAACTCCCTCAGTACTGACCTTCTGACAGTGCAGCACTCCCTCAACACTGACCCTCTGACAGTGCGGCACTCCCTCAACTCTGACCCTCCAACAGTGCAGCACTCCCTCAACACTAACCCTCCAACAGTGCAGCACTCCCTCAGCACTGACCCTCCTACAGTGCAGCACTCCCTCAACACTGACCCTCTGACAGTGCGGCACTCCCTCAACACTGACCATCCAACAGTGCAGCAGTCCCTCAACACTGACCCTCCAACAGTGCAGCACTCCCTCAGCACTGACCCTCCTACAGTGCAGCACTCCCTCAGCACTGACCCTCTGACAGTGCAGCACTCCCTCAGTACTGACCGTCTGACAGTGCAGCACTCCCTCAACACTGACACTCTGACAGTGCAGCACTCCCTCAGTACTGACCCTCTGACAGTGCAGCACTCCCTCAGTACTGACCCTCAGACAGTGCAGCACTCCATCTGCACTGACCCTCTGACAGTGCAGCACTCCCTCAATACTGACACTCTGACAGTGCAGCACTCCCTCAATACTGACCATCCAACAGTGCAGCACTCACTCAGCACTGACCATCTGACATTGCGGCACTCCCTCAGCGCTGACCCTCCGACAGTGCAGCACTCACTCAGTACTGACCCTCAGACAGTGCAGCACTGCCTCAGTACTGACATTCTGACAGTGCAGCACTCCCTCAGTGCTGAACCTCTGACAGTGCGGCACTCCCTCAGTACTGACCCTCTGACAGTGTGGCACTCCCTCAGAACTGACTCTCTGACAGTGCAGCGCTCCCTCAGTATTGACCCTCTGACAGTGCAGCACTCCCTCAGTACTGACCCTCTGACAGTGTGGCACTCCCTCAGTACTGACCCTCTGACAGTGCGGCCCTCCCTCAGTACTGACTCTCTGACAGTGCGGCCCTCCCTCAGTACTGACCCTCTGACAGTGCAGCACTCCCTCTGCACGACCCTCTGACAGTGCAGCACTCCCTCAATACTGACACTCTGACAGTGCAGCACTCCCTGAACACTGACCATCCAACAGTGCAGCACTCACTCAACACTGACCTTCCAACAGTGCAGCACTCCCTCAGCACTGACCCTCTGACAGTGCAGCACTCCTTCAGTACTGACCCTCTGACAGTGCAGCACTCCCTCAGCACTGACCCTCTGACAGTGCGGCATTCCCTCAGTACTGACCCTCTGACAGTGCGGCACTCCCTCAGTACTGACCCTCTGACAGTGTGGCATTCCCTCAGTACTGACCCTCTGACAGTGCCGCACTCCCTCAATACCGACCCTCCCACTGTGCAGCAATCCCTCAGTACTGACCCTCCCACAGTATGGCACTCCCTCAGTACTGATCCTCTGACAGTGCAGCACTCCCTCAGTACTGACCTTCTGACAGTGCAGCACTCCCTCAGTACTGACTCTCTGACAGTGCAGCACTCCCTCAGCACTGACCCTCACAGTGCGGCACTCCCTCAGTACTGATCCTCTTATAGTGCAGCTCTCCCTCAGTACTGACCATCTGACAGTGCAGCACATCCTCAGTACTGACCCTCTGACAGTGCAGCACTCCCTCAGTACTGACCCTCTGACAGTGCGGCACTCCCTCAGTACTGACCCTCTGACAGTGCGGCATTCCCTCAGTACTGACCCTCTGACAGTGCGGCACTCCCTGAGTACTGACCCTCTGACAGTCCGGCACGCCCTCAGTACTGACCCTCTGACACTGCAGCACTCCCTCAGTACTGACCCTCTGACAGTGCGGCACTCTTTTGATACTGTACCGAAGTGTTATCCTGGGATAATGACAGCTTGCTGAGTGGGATTGGTCTTTACACAAACGATATCATCCTATCAGATAATTAGACCAAAGAGGGAATGAAGAGTGGAAGTTCAATCATTAAACTGAGTGTGTATGAATAAATGAGTGCTCGCCTTGTTAATGAGTTCCCCGATCATTCCATTCCAGGATCCATTGGGAAGCTGAGTGCCATACATATGATCCACCGCTTGATAAATCTCATACTTAAATCCAAGATTCTTTGCCAACGCGTCAAGGACATCGATGGAAAAGCCCTTGTAGCGTTTTGGTTGTCCTAAGATGTTTTCAGCCACCATGACGAAGGGCTCCTCCTGTGGATACACACACAGCTTCAACTAGATGAGCAGAAAGATAAGGGAGCATGTCGACAGCTTTATACACGGGGCATTCTGACTCCAACACAGTCCCTTCCACATTCAGAAAGGATTTGCCAGCAGCAACCTGCCAGAGAAGATTCCTGATCCCCTGTGCACCCTTCCCGACTGAGTCGCCATTGATATTCATCAGGAATAATGTCGATTAACACCTTGTTTCTCAATGTCGTTATGCTGCATTTGAAATTTTTAATATTCAAACAATGAATGATATTAGTGGCATGGGGTGCATTAAAGGATTAGGAGTTAGCATGATTGTGTCACTCTGCATTTCAAACAATTTGGAAACGGTTTGAAACCGTTAGTGAAGACCGGGGAGAAACACTGAGAATTCGGAGCACATTTAGATTTCAAAGTTGAGCATCAAGAGGGATTTCCCAACACATGTTGGGAACTGAGAAATTGAATTTTCACCAAGTTCCTCATGTCTGTTGAGGAGGGATGGGAAATGAGGGAAAGATGCTCAGTGCACGGAAGGAAGTTTCTTCAGGAATCTTGGTGAGGTGGACTTCCCGCGGGCGATTATTTACCACAAAAAGATTGTCTATTCAAGGTGAGGTGAAGGAAATGAGGCTGAAAGGCAAACTGATAATCAACAATTTGGAAAGCCATTTGGAAGAGGGCACATATATGATGGACTAAATAGATTCCCAACTTCTGTATGATCTGTTTGTAGATGAAACAGGAGTTTGGGAGTATTGGGCTGGAGTAATGAGTTTAACGGGCAGGAGTGACACAGGGAGAGGAAGTGACTTTGGGGAGAGGGGAGCGTCACAGGGTAGGGGAGTCAGAGAGGGAGTGGCATTGATGAGAGTCAGTGACATTGGGGAGAGGGAGTGACAGGGGAGAGGGATGTGACATTGTGGGAGGGAGTGACATTGGTGGGAGGGAGCGACAAGGGGGAGGGGAGTGACATGAGGGGAGAGGGAGTGGGGCGGGGGCAGACAGAGTGGCATAGGGGGACAGGGAGTGACACAGGGGAGAGGGAAGTGACATGGGGGGAGACGGGGTGGGACGGGGGTGACGGAGTGGCACAGGTGAGAGGGGAATGGCATTTAGGAGAGGGGAGTGACACAGGAGAGATGGAAGTGATCGACATGTGAACACTGACTGGGCAGACTCGATGGACCAAATGGTCTCATTCTGCTCCTATATATTATGGTGTGGAGATGCCGGCGTTGGACTGGGGTGAGCACAGTAAGAAGTCTTACAACATCAGGTTAAAGTCCAACAGGTTTGTTTCGAATCACTAGCTTTCAGAGCGCTGCTCCTTCCTCAGGTGAATGAAGAGGTGGGTTCCACAAACACATATATATAGACAAAGTCAATGATGCAAGGTGATACTTTGAATCCGAGTCTTTGTGGGTAAGTAAGTCTTTGCAGGTCCAGACAGAGTAACTGGAGAGAGGGATAAAGAGTGAATTGACTCAAGCCAGGACAGTTGGTAGGATTTCGCAGGCCAGATGGTGGGGGATGAATGTAATGCGACATGAATCCCAGGTCCCGGTTGAGGCCGCACTCATGTGTGCGGAACTTGGCTATAAGTTTCTGCTCGGCGATTCTGCGTTGTCGCGCGTCCTGAAGGCCGCCTTGGAGAACGCTTACCCGGAGATCAGAGGCTGAATGCCCTTGACTGCTGAAGTGTTCCCCGACTGGAAGGGAACATTCCTGCCTGGTGATTGTTGCGCGATGTCCGTTCATTCGTTGTCGCAGCGTCTGCATGGTCTCGCCAATGTACCACGCTTCGGGACATCCTTTCCTGCAGCGTATGAGGTAGACAACGTTGGCCGAGGTGCACAAGTATGTACCGCGTACCTGGTGGGTACATACTCGTACATCACCTTGCATCACTGAATTTGTCTATATCTATGTTTCTGGAACCCTCCTCTTCATTCACCTGAGGAAGGAGCAGCGCTCCGAAAGCTAGTGATTCGAAGCAAACCTGTTGGACTTTAACCTGGTGTAAGACGTGTTACTGTGCCTATATATTAAGACTGAGTGTGATCCCATGGCTCTATTGGCAACACAAAGGTCTCCATTACCAGGATAGTGACCACTTTCAAGGTCACGCCTTGCATGTCACTTTCCAAACGCCGCTCCTGAAGACTCCCGTTCAGGCCCTTCACTGGATCCCAGACGGCCAACTGCAGGGGGAATAAACAGGAGAAGTTAATCAATAAATCACGGCTTGTTTTCTGAGGCTAATGATGAAATGTCAAATCCTTTGATTATCAGGTTCTTGCCACGGGCTTGCTTCTGCAGAGTAAAGAAACAATTAACCAGATCCTCAATAAACATCGCGAGTCAGTGTTGGGAATCTGTCAAATCCAAATCCATCTGCTCCATTGATCCTCAATCTGAACCCAAGGGAATGAATCACACCATGTCAGATTTTCTGTAATTGGAGTAACGAAAGCACCAAGATGTGGTCTGTGGTTCTGAACTGTTACTGCATCATTCTTCAGTGCTGGATCAAAATAATTGTACCAAACTACAGGGGCAGCTGGTAACAGTAACCTCGGGACATCCCAAAATGCTGCACAGCCAGTCAACTATTTTTTTTGCAGTGTGGCCTTTGTTGTAATGGAAGGAGATGTGGCGGCTGATTAGTGCACAGCAAGCTCCCGAAATGAAATAAATGACCAATTCATGTTTTTATCCAACAAAGTGATGGAATTCTTCACATCTAAACCAGACCCTGATAGCCTCTCATTCTATGCGCGCGTACGTCCACAATTTTGTTACCACTACTTTACATCTTTTAAAAAATAATTTTAGCGTGCCCAATTCATTTTTTCCAATTAAGGGGCAATTTAGCGTGGCCAATCCACCTACTCTGCACATCTTTGGGGTGTGGGGGCGAAACTCACGCAAACACGGGGAGAATGTGCAAACTCCACACGAACAGTGACCCAGAGCCGGGATCAAACCTGGGACCTTGCCGCTGTGAGGCAGCAGTGCTAACCACTGCGCCACCGTACTGCCCTTACTACTTTACATCTTTTGAGATGAAGATCGGAATGCTGATGTCTGGGCGTCTGATTGGCCCTCATCGCCCAGTGAGGAAGATTGAATCACATGAGTGGCCCCGTGTGAATGTTTCCAGGTGAACGCCACACAGTTTCCCCCCACGGTGTGGCGTGGGACCCCAATGGACTGTACACACAAGCTGCCCATTAGTGGGATGCATTTCAATATCCTTTATACAAACTTCACTGTAAAAAGAAACTGTAGAATCCCTCAAAGCTGTAAAAGTGAAATGGTAACATTCCCTGACCTTTGTTGTTTGATATTTCCAGAGGAAAGCTTTGATGTGACATCAGGAAGTTCCGCTGACGTGGAATGAGAGCATAGCCAGCAATGGTAGTGCAGAGTTAGACACACTGCCCCAAGGGTGCCAGCCGGCCTCCATTCAGATCTTCCGCTGAAGTAAAAATCTAACAAAGCTTACAATCCCGTAGATGTGGAAAATATCTTACCTTACAGTTTGGATCGAGTCTGGACAGTGACCTCCAGGAACTCAGTGAAGTGAGGAATACTGCGATGTTTAAGGTTTGGTATAATTCTCAATTTGATGGAGTGGTTTAAGCTGACAGTGTGCAGAATGTAACTGAGGCTCTGAGCAAATCCCCCCAGATTCCCTTCCCCATCCTGAGCACTCGGGTCAAACTCAATGTTCACCCATCCTGAATGCTTGACCCGACACCGTCGACACAATGCATTATACCCACAGGAGCAGGTTCTGTGAACGCATGTGTAAACATTTACCAACCCCCCACCCACCCAAACATGCTGGAGCAACAAGACACAGTCAGGCTGGGACCATTATTCTTGTGGAATAAATGTTCCAGCAGATTAGGAGCTTGGCTCCTGGTACTATTAACATACATACGAATAAGGAACAGGAGGACGAGATCCATATCGCCCCTGGTGGAGCGAGTCAGGTATCTCGCGATTGCCCTGGCACTCGGCGTGGAGCCCGATTAGGGGCACTCACGCAATTCGCCCATCGTGTCTGGCTCCCCGCTGGGTGCACCGCCGTCGCTGAATCGCGCCCTGTATGTTTTCAAGAAGCAGTTAGATATAGCACTGAGGGCGAAGGGGATCAAGGATATGGAGGTTGAAAGCAGGATTAGACTATTGAGTTGGATGATCAGCCATGATCGTGATGAATGGCGGAGCAGGCTTGAAGGGCCGAATGGCCTCCTCCTGCTCCTATCTTCATCGTCTATGTTAACCTTTAACCCTCTTGTTAACCAAGAGTCTGTCTATCTCTGCCTTAAAAAATATTCAACGGGAGAGAGTTCCAAAGACTCGCAGCCCTCAGAGAGAAAACATTTGCATCTCTTCTTAAATGAGTGGCTCCTTATTTTTAAACAGTGACCCTTAGCTCTAGATTCTCCCACAAGAGGACACATCCTCTCCACACCCACCCTGTCAATACCCCTCAGGGTCAGTGTTTCAATCAAATCACCTCTCACCCTTCTGAACTCCAGTGGATACAAACCTAACCTAACCTTTCCAACTTTTCCTCAGAAGACAACTTGCCCATTCCTAGTATTAGTCTAGTAAACCTACCCTGAACTGGTTCTAATACATTCATATCTTTCCCTCGATAAGGAGCCCAATACTGTACACACGCTCCAGATGTGGTCTGACCAATGCCCTACACAACTGAAGCATAACCTCCTTACTTGTGTAATCAATTCCCTTCACAATAAACAATAACGTTCTATTTCGTTCTTTCCTAATTAGCTACTGTACTTGTACACTAGCCTTTTGTGATTCATGCAATGGGACACCCCAACCCCTCTGTACCTCAGAGCTCCACAATCTATCACCATTTACACAATAACTTTATTTTATGTTCTTCCTGCCAAAATGGACAATTTTCAATTTTCCCAAATTATGCTCCATTTGCCAGATCTCTGCCCAGTGACTTCACCCCTGTCCCTTTGTAGCCTCTTTACCTCCTCTTGACAATTTACTTTCCGAACTATCTTTGTGTCATCAGCACATGTCGCAACCATTGGATTGGATTTGTTTATTGTCACGTGTACCGAGGTACAGTGAAAAGTATTTTCCTACGAGCAGCTCAACAGATCGTTCCGTACATGAGAAAAAAACATAGGGCGAACATAAATACACAAAGTAAATACATAGACACAGGCATCGGGTGATGCATACAGAGTGTAGTACTGCTCAGTAGAGAAGATGTGTGGAGCGATCAGTTCAGTCCATAAGAGGGTCATTTAGGAGTCTGGTAACAGAGGGGAAGAAGCTGTTTTTGAGTCTGTTCGTGCGTGTTCTCAGACTTCTGTATCTCCTGCCCGATGGAAGAAGTTGGAAGAGTGAGTAAGCCGGGTGGGAGGGGTCTTTGATTATGCTGCCCGCTTTCCCCAGGCAGCGGGAGGTGTAGATGGAGTCAATGCATGGGAAGTGGGTTTGCGTGTTGGACTGGGCGGTGTTCACGACTCTCTAGTTTCTTACAGTCTTGGGCCGAGCAGTTGCCATAACAGGCTGGGATGAAGCCAGATAGGATGCTTTCTATGGTGCATCTGTAAAAGTTTGTAAGAGTCAGTGTAGACATGCCCAATTTTCTTGGTTTCCTGAGGAAGTATAGGCGCTGTTGTGCTTTCTTGGTCATAGCGTCGACGTGGGTGGACCAGGACAGATTACTGGTGATGTGCACACCTAGAAATCTGAAGCTGTCAAATATCTCCACCTCGGCCCCGTTGATGCTGACAGGGGTGTGTACGATACTTCGCTTCCTGAAGTTAATGACCAGCTCTTTAGTTTTGCTGGCATTGAGGGAGAGATTGTTGTCGCTACACCACTCCACTAGGTTCTCTATCTCCCTCCTGTATTCTGACTCATTGTTATTCGAGATCCAACCCACTAAAGTTCTGTCGTCAGCAAGCTTGTAGATGGAGTTGGAGCCAGAATTTGCCACGCAGTCGTGTGTGTACAGGGAGTATAGTAGGGGGCTAAGTATGCAGCCTTGCGGGGCCCCGGTGTTGAAGACTATCGTGGAGGAGATGTTGTTGTTTATCCTTACTGATTGTGGTCTGTGGGTCAGGAAGTCAAGGATTCATTTGCAGAGGAAGGAGCCAAGTCCTAGGCTTTGGAGCTTCGATATGAGCTTGGCTGGGATTATGGTGTTGAAGGCGGAGCTGTAGTCAATGAATAGGAGTCTGTGGTAGGAGTCCTTGTTGTTGAGATGCTCCAGGGATGAGCGTAGGGCCAGGGAGATGGTGTCTGCTGTCCCTTTATCCAAGTTATTTACATAAATTGTGATAAATTGGGGCCCCAGCACTGATCCTTGTGGCTCACCACTTGTTACATCCTGCCAACCAGAATATAACCCATTTATGCCAACTCTCTGTTTCCTGCTCGCCGGCCAATCTGCAAGCCAAGCCAACATGTTACACCCGACACCAGGAGCTTTCTGCAAATCCAAATACAGGACATCAACTAGGTCCCCTTTATCCACAGTGCCTGTTACTTCCTCAAAGAACTGCAGGATATCCTATCCTTCACAATTTTAACAGTTGAATTACAGAGTCCGTAATATAGATACTTATCAGAATATGCGGTCTTACTTTGAGAATATAAAGGGCAGGGTGTTTTTGATCAATGAGCTGACCAATGCACAGGAAGTACCCAGGTTTTCAAAGCGACACTGAGCAGGATTCTCCGGCCTGGCAGCTGTGTGTTCCTCGGCAGAACGCCATTCGCTGGCGGAGGGATTCTATCTTTCTGCCGCTTATCAATGGGATTTCCCAGTGAAGCCTTCTAGATGGTAGTGGTCATGAGCTCGGAAGATGCTGTCTGAGTGAGGGCTTAAGTGGGTTGGTGCAGACTCGATGGGCCGAATGGCCTCCTTCTGCACTGTATGGTCTATGTTCTATGAACCTTGGTGAGTTACTACAGTGCATCAAGGGAGGCAGTGTCATAGTGGTACAGTCACTGGGCTAGTAGTGCAGAGAGCCAGGGTACAACTCTGGAGACTCGGATTCAAATCCCACCCTGGCAGGTGTGGAAATTTGAATTGAATAAATATCTGGAATTAAAAGTCTAACGATGACCATGAAACCATTGTCGAGTCTCATAAAAAACCCATCTGGTTCACTAATGTCCTTTAGGGAAGAAAATTTGCCGCCCTGACCCGGTCTGGCCTACAGGTGAATCCGGGACTCTGCGGAGTAACGGGAATCGCAGAGATGGTGAGGAAACACCACCATCCTCAACATCCTGACCATGTCTTCCACCATAAGCACCTCCACTCTTCAATTCCTCTGTCTCCACACCCCTCCTTTCTCCGTTAAAACCTTCCTTATAACTCACCTCTTACCCAACCTTTTGTTCAGCTTTCAAATATCTCTCTCGATTTGGTCCATTGCTTTGTGAAGATGGTCCTGTGACAAGCTGCTGAATTTATGCATTTTACTGACTAAAGTAAAGACTCGGCTAGCTATTCCCCGAAGAGATGCCTGAGGATATTAAGTGTGCTGGATAAATGCTCGTTGCTGTTATTATTGACATGGAAGATACTATTTAGCCTGGGGTTCAACAGGACTATTCAACCTGTGACAGTGGAGACGGAGGGCAAGAGATTCGATGGCGAGGGGCTGAGGAGCTTGTGACAATGGCTGATGGCTTCAACTTTCTCATTTCTTTACGCTGGGACAGTTTCATTTGTTGCTGCCCACCAATCACAAGCAGAAATCATGGCAGCAAAGTTAATGCAGTTTTTTTCCCCCCCAGAGTTTGAATGTGGTGAAGTAATTAATAGCTGCCCTCTGCATTGTCCTCATTGGGAGCTTTCGTCACAGAGGAGTTCTGTCGACCGGTTGAATTAAACTGATTGGCAAATTAG